>NW_016157130.1:616556-741204 GCF_001687245.7 Rhagoletis zephyria | reverse complement strand
ATTTCAATTTTAAGTTTATGAAGTTTTAAATTTTTATCAAAAATCACGTGAAATTATAAAAAATATTGTTCTTTTATCATCTTTAAAAAAAAGGTAATTAGTTAAAAAAGTAGTGATAAATATTCTATAGCTCTTGTCATTTACGAGATAAATGCGAAAAAACGTAAATTTCATNGGCACTTTTGTAGAGCATTTAATGCTGAGAAAATCCCCATTTTGGACAAGGTGATACCATTAAATGCCGCTGAGCTATAGAAATTAAAAAAAAAAAAATCAAAGTTCCCGTGTATTTTAAATGGAAAATCTTCACACGCCTTGGCCGAGTACTTAAAATTAATATTAAGGGCTCAAACTTTCAGGGAATTTTTTTTGGGGTATTTCCAACAAAATTTCACGATGGGACCGAAAAAAAAAAAATAGTCGCAAAAAAAAAGCACCCTAATGTACATGGTACATATATATGAAAAATAAATGTATTATACACGAAACAATAAGTTTTTCTAACGAAATCTGTTAACCTTCCCAATTAGATCGGCAACCAATTTTTTTACCTGAATACTCTTGCCACCAGCAGAACTACCCACCCGGGCACAGGGTGTTTCGCCGCCCAAGGTGTACTTGGGCCGGGGATATTCAGAACCTATGGGAAAAGCATTGCGTTTTGGCAGGCTGAAACTTATACTATAGAAAGTTGCGCGGACTTCAATATCAAGCGAAAGTACCGGACTGAGAATATTGCGATCTTGACCGACATCCTACTACGGCTACTAAAGCCTCAGATCTCATCAGGTAGCATCTAAACTGGTGTTGGTTACTATAGACTGAACGCTCTTGGTCTGACCAATCGAGTTTAGATCTTCTGAGTTCCGCGGTTCACTGGTATGACAGGAATTTTTTTGTCGCATTCACGGGGCTGAGGACCAATATGCTTCGTTCTATTGCTGAAATAATGGTAAATCGTTAAAGTTAACTGCATGCTCAGAAAGTTGTTCATGTCGAGGTAAACAGTATTTTTCAAGGTTTTTTCCATCAGAATTCAGCCTTAATTGTATGTACCAACCCTTAGGAGACTATGAAATGGTTTTCCCTAAAAATTTAAACCTCTTATTAATGTTCAATTACTGTCAAGCCGGATGTCTAAGGGTTCTTCAATCAGTCAGTCGAGAGCTCTTGACTTTACTTATACTCATATACATACATACATACATATCACTTTACTTTCCTTTAGTGACGAAGTGGCCTCTATTCTTGCCAACATATTTACATACTCGTATATAAATTCTATTGTCAATTTCTTTTGATTTGCCAACGTTTTGTTTACAAATATATATATATTAGGGCAGCCCAAAAATGCACGTGAAAAAAGTAAGGTCCGAATTTTCATGCTCCCACCCGCTAGAATGGTTCTGTATCGGTAAAATATACCCCTGTCTTTTTTCAAAATCAAAACATATTTAAAGGTTGCTCAAAACTCTTCATTTAGGTTCATTTATTTTATACTAGCACGTATATATATGTATACATAACCCTTGCCTTGCGCTATATTCCGTACGAATGAACAGCTGAGGGCGCCTTCATTTGTGGTTTGCAGGTGAGCAGCGCTGTTACGTGGGTATATATGTGAGATTCTATAGGATTTTTAAAGTCGTGCAGTTCCATTTTTAAGAAGTATTTAAACCTTTTTTTTGCCTAAGACAATGAGAAGCCCATCCACAACGGTTAACCAAAATTTCAAAAGAAACGGTACAGCCGATCTCGAGCTTTGCGAAGAAAAAAAAAACGGCTTTCAAAATACATATATATTAGCACTAGCAGACCCGGCGAACTTGAGTATTATTATTGGAAGTCTCCTGAGAGTTTTACGATCGAAAAATACTGATTTTCAAGAATTATATAACATTTGTAGGAGAAATAGTTTTTTTTTCTTCATATAAAATACGTGGAAAACTTTGAGCGCCGTGCAGCTCAGCAAAATAGCAACACTGATCCTAGAGGGTAAGAGCATTAAAATTCCGACTTTATTTTTTGTATACCACCCTAATATGCGATGGTCGCAGCAAGCAAATATGTACCCGTGTGGCTTGTGTATATGGGCCAGATTGACAGGCAGAAATTACCAAATAGAAAAGAGCAAATCAAATATTTATTTATAGTGGGTATATTTCCATACAAAATTTTACTCTTAAGCCATCGCTCTTAGTACAATTAGTAACTATTTTCATTTGTTATGCATCATTTTTATTTGCAGTTGCTCACAAGTAATTGACATTGTACGCGAACTGGAGGAGAAGCAGTAGAAGCCTTTGGTGGCGCTTTAAGCGCACTTAGCGCTTCGCAATCTATCAACCCACCTCTACGTATTGCAGAAGAGCCTCTTGTGTTTGCGCAGACTTTTAGCACCTTAGTTGCCGTAGCCACCGTCACGACCGTCGCGTGCTACCAGCTACGCGGCTGGGCAATGCAAACATGGATCATGCGGTGAAAGCGACACGTGGCCGACCATGGAATACGCTGCGCTTCGAGAACGACGAACTGGAATGCCTCTATCAACGTTACACGCTCAAATTGCAGCGCTTTTCGGTGCTGGGCGTGGTTGCGTTGGTGGTGGTGTTGTGCGGTGTCATGGCGGCGCTGTCATTGGCCTACAATAATGCGCCCACCTTTCATGTGAGTAACATAAATGAAATTCAAATGAATGTATTGTTTGTATTATAGACAGGCATAAAGGAGCAAGAAATAATTTTGTAATCCTCAATTACGTCCCTTTTTTATGCTTACTTTTTCATTTTACATACATACATATAAGCTCGAGTTTATGCATATGTATATTTACTTAACCCTTTTAATCTTGTTTAATGTCATTTATGTATTTTCCCATTCGTCTTTCGTGTCACCCACAGAATATTTTCAACTCCATTGTGTGCCTGCTATTTGCAATTATCCTAATTCTGCTGCAATGTCGCGTCATCAAGGATCATCACCTGCCAATTCTATGCTATGGTATACTGCTCTTTGCCGCTGTCATCTGTTTTGTTTCGATGCCAACACTGGGCAGTGTATTTCCTGTGGACACAAAGGAGGTGAGCAACCATATAGTACAAAGCGGAGGAAAAATTAAGATAGAAAACAAACAAAAAATTTAAATTGTCATACCTTTTTCCCCAAATTTAATTTGGTCAATGGCGTTTTGACTATTTCTACTTTTATTTCACTTTACAGAAAGAGTCCGAGGTAATGATATATATCTTTTTAAAGCGAAAGTTATTGACTTGTAATGGCTTCAGCTTTTGTTTACTTGTTGATGCTATTGCTAGCTTAATTTGCCTTAAACAAAATTTCAACAAGTAATTAATATTTGTCTAAGGATTAGTAATAAAATACTTATGTATACATAATTTCAAATAAATCAAACGGTAGTGCCTTTTTATGCAAGTCGAATTTTAGAGCTCGATGTCTTGTTTTGGGCATACTTTTTTTAGTAAGTAATAAATAAACCTAATTTGTAGTATTTATGTATAATTCTGTATGTAACGCCAGTAACTCTCATTTTTGCAAAAGGGGTCGATTCAAAAGCAATTAATATTACGGTGTATTAAAATTAAGAAAATGTCACAAACGCTCTAAGAGGCCTAGTATAGGCAGTGGGCCTGTTAAGAACACTATGTTTCAAATTTTTACAACACCTTGAAATTCTTAACTTATTCATAAGAGAACATTTTCCCTTCACAATTTTTTACCGCTTTAACATTTAAGCGATTATTGCCAACTCCAACAAAAGTTACGAGAATTAAGTCTCAGACCAATTCTAACTTCAGAAAATATTTTTGTGAAAATCGCTGATAGCAGGTTTTGAGTATAAGCCCTCGATATGAAAACTTTCAATTATGTACATATATGTGTATAGGGGCAAATCTTAATTTTTTTAATTTGTGAGCACAGCTATGTTTTTTGCTCCTGTTTTCGAGATAACGGTACTTGCAAATTTTGTTAATTTTTAACAATTTTATTAATAACTCCCTCAGTTTTAAAGTCATTTTACTAAAATTTTGCACACAACTGTTATGCTCATTCAGATTAGGGATGCGGCGAATGTGAAATTTTAGACATCCGCGGATGCGAATGAGGATGCGGATGTTTAAAAGCTAACATCCGCGGATGCGGATGCGAATGCGGATGTCAAGTATTTTTAAGAAATAATTTAGGTGGGTAAATTAGGTGATTTAGGTAAATAAAAAATGGAAAGGTTAATAATTTTTAATAATCTGCCTTATCCTGAGTTTTGCCCGAAAAACAATTCACCCGAAAATTTGTATTCCGCCCATAGTAAAAATGTACATGAAAACCAAAATTGAAAAGTGAACCGGTTCAGGGAAAATTAAACTCATGATAAGACTGGATACTTTTTAATACTTTAATTTAAAAATTGGGACAGCACTTCATAAAAACTTTTTGAAGGGTCGTAATTCAAACCTACGCCACTATATAACGCTCGAGGCGACAAACTTGAAAAACTTGAAACTTGGCAAAATTGTAAATTCTTTTCGATTGAAACTGCACCAGTTGAGAGGGCTTTCAGTTATATTTATTTATTTTTATTGCGGTGCAATAATTACTTTTTGAGAATTTCATCGGGGCTGCAAATTTCGGATGTATCCTCCTGACTTTCATCTTCACAATCTAGCATCATGGCGCAATCATTGTTTAAACACCGTTTTTTTCGAAAGAATTCTTCATTCTCATTCTTGTGGTTGTTTTGGAATTTGGCATGTCGTCAACTAACTTTTAATGCTTTCTTCTATGACTGGTTAGATATACGTCTGTACGCTTGCACAATATTCCAGGGATTGAAAATAACAGTTATTTTTTCCGAGTTAAATTTGGCCTAATATTTTTTTTTCCGAAATAAACGTCCTATCCGGATAATAAAGAAACCGCTATCCAAATAAAACAAATTTGATATCATATGAAAGAGAACTGAAATAGCTTTTAAACAGAAATAACGAATAAAGGTTACCACCTATATTTATATTTTTTTATAACTTAATACTAAAGAAATTCATGTTTGTTCTATGGTAATTGACATTTTTTATTGAAATATTTTTCAATAAGTGGCTTTCCTCGGCCGCTGTGGTGTAGTGGTAAGCAGTGCGCGCTTTCACTCACCAGCACCTGGGTTCAAACCCTGGTCAAAGCAACATCGCAAAAACTATAGAAAAAAATTTGTTTCTTAACAGCGGTCGTCCCTCGGCAGGCAATTGCAAACCTCCGAGTGTATTTCTGCCATGAAAAACAGCTTTTCATAAGAATGCAATCGCCGTTCGGAGTCGGCGTAAAACTCTAGGTCCCTTCGCTTTGGGTGACAACATCAAGGCGCACGCTACAAGTCGGAGGAGAAGCTCGGCCAAACACTAACATATGTGTAAGCGCCAATCGATNGAATGCAATCGCCGTTCGGAGTCGGCGTAAAACTCTAGGTCCCTTCGCTTTGGGTGACAACATCAAGGCGCACGCTACAAGTCGGAGGAGAAGCTCGGCCAAACACTAACATATGTGTAAGCGCCAATCGATTATTATAAGTGGCTTTCCTCTTTTAGCCATTTCAGTTTTAAAGCTATTTAAGTGCTCTTTCATTGGATACCAAACTTGTTTAATTTGGATAAGCGGTATGTTTATTATCTGGAAAGTACTTTTATTTCGGAATAAAAAATATTTGGCCAAGTTTAACTCGTAAAAAAAATAACTGCAATTTTCGGTCCCTTCAATATTCGATTTGCAAAAGATCCGCACTGATATTTGCGAATTCGAAAGCGAATGCGAATGTCAAAATTAATGCGGAAGCTCCGCGGTTGCGAATGCGAATGCGAACATTCGCAACAACCTTGATTCAGATATGTGGTTCAAACACAAGTTTTGAGGTCAAATGCACCGCCATTACTTTAAACTCAATTTTCTACTTTTTTGTTGTTTCGAAGAAGTACTGCTTCATACCTTCCCGTATACGGTTGACATTTTTTTAATTTTAACTTTTTGTGTCAAAAAAATTAAAATAAGCGTCCGAACGTAACGAACCTCAAGAAACAAAAAAGTTTTTTCTAATAGCGGTCGCCCATCGGCAGGCAATGCAAACCTCTGAGTGTATTTCTGCCATGAAAAATAGCTACTCATATTATGAGACTCATAAAAATACAATCACCGTTCGGAGTCGGCGTTAAACTGTAGGTCCCTCCCCTTTGTGTGACAACATCAAGGTGCACGCCACAAACCGGAGGAAAAGCTCGGCCAAACACCAACATATATTGTATGGAAAACGTATGAAACACCTTCAACAAAAAAAAATCTCAAAAATCTATGGGCTTTATCATAGGTTTAATTTTCCCCGAACCGCTCACTTTTCACTCTTAATTTCTATGGTTTTACTATGGGCGCGTGACAAATTTTCGGGTGAACTTTTTTTCAGGCGAAACTCAAGATGAGGCAGATTGACAATGAAAAAATGTGTAATTTCGGTACTTTTTCGCCAAAAGGGTAAAGTTGTTCAAATACTTGATTAATTTTTTATTTTTCTTGTTTCTGTAACTCCAAACTTCATACAAATACAAAAAATGCAAATATAAATGCAAGAGGAAGACTAAAAAGTTTTTTTTTTTTTTTGGCGAGAGAAAGGAGTGATGCTCAAAATAAATGCTCGTAAGATTTGCTCATATACATATATACCTATTGCGCTTATCATGACTATACGTCATTCACATATTGACAAGATTTGACCTTTTATTTTAAATATTACTTTTTAATTTAAATTATTTGTTTATAAAAACATAAAAAATTCTTTAACAAAAACCGTATAAATCCAAGTTTCAATCTGCGTGGAGTATTTAGTGTAAGATCCGAATAGGGTACGACCTTCACCCATCTGTTTAATGGATGAAATCTATTTTGTATGAAATTTAACGAGTCAGTAAATATTTCGTGAGTAATTTGGCTGAAAAAATCATAATCAGGGCATTTTTAATTAAATGTTCAAAAATTATTAGAACGGTTCACTCTTTGATGCGAAAATGCGGAAGGCAAAAATTAGAGTTTGTTTCGTTGCTTTGCTGTGCGTTTGTGCAAACCGGCGCCATAACGGTGCCATATGTTTGTTGTAAATTGGTGGATTGGTATATATGTATTTTAGGTGTGCAGTTTTATAGTCCATTCAATTTTAGTAAAATGAAGTGTAGTGATTTCCACTAAGCATTAAATGACAAAAATGACAAATGACAAAGTCATGGCATGTTAACATTTGACAAATAAACGTGTCATTACATTAAAAAAATTGTCAGTAAGTTCATTTCCACATGGCATTTTTTTGATTGGCATACGCTTTTTGCCATTTCAATGCCTTGTGGAAATTCGGAATTACCGTTGATTATTAGTATTTTTTTCTTTCAGATCCTGCTCAATTTCTTCATATAAGAAATCGGGGAATATACATACATACATAGTAAGAAGAAAATAACTGACATCGTCAACAAAACAAAATACCAAAAATCAACGACAAGTACTAGCTTCAAACTTAGTAGGCATTTTTCGATAGAAAAAAACGGCATTACACTTTATTATAACTACTAAAATTGTATACTCGAAATATTAAAACTCGTCGTTTTTATGAAAGTTTGTTGATTTTTTTAAATGTGGATTTTCACGGCTTTTGTTAGAAGGCAAACTATATTTTTATAAGCAAATAATTAAAACTAAAAAGTAATAAAATAAATAGTCAGTTTTTCTCAATAATTGAGTGTTGTAAAGTTATGATAAGTACTATATACAAATGTATGTAACTATTAGCTGAATTTTCATTTGTACAATTTTGTTGAGCTTATACCCCAACGCCACCTATACCTAGTCGAATTAATGGTTATCATTATTGCCCACTAGAGATAGGCGTAGGATATCGGGACCCTCGGAACCCACCATACTGATTTCAAATTGGCCGGGTTGGGCAGTATCGGAAAGGTCTGTAAAAATTTTACGGGCGGGATGACGGAACCAAAATCCTTTCCCGACACTTCCGATAAAAACTCAGCCTCTGCACATTCAGAAAATCTTCCTTTACAACGATGTAAGGAATATGCACTTTTTTATATTTTATTGAGACGATGATGAACAGCAAAGGAACACAAAATAACCGGAAGATGCCCGTCCTTTCATAATTTTTTTTATAATTTGAAAGACATGCGAATTCTTCGTAGTGTCAGATTTCAGGGACCGCGGTTAAATTTTGAAAAATGTCGCGATGGGGCAAAATATTTGCAAACTTCCAGAAAGTTATACTCAAAGAGCTGCGTGCGAGTGCATAACGGAGATAGCAGCCGATATTCGTGACTCGATCTTATCGGTACAGAGCGTTAGCAAGAATGTTTTCGGGATAAGGCGTGTTCTGCATTTTTTGCAAAACAGAATCATTTTGCTTTCGATATATATTCGTGTTAACTATATGCTTTTTTAAGCATAGATTTATAAATATGACTGAGAAATAAACCAATAACCATGCCCAAACCACAAAGGCCACGAAAAATTCGATTAAAAAATAAGATTCTCTTAACTGATCTCCCGTGTTTGCTGAAAGTAATATCCTCCCTTATCTTCACAAATATCAATCAATCGAAGTAAAGCGTGTAACTTACTAAAATTCAGAATATGGGAGGGCAAGAATTATCCCCGTGAATAATTGGCTCACCGGCATTTTTTTTAGTTCTGGTCACCCCTTTTGCTCTTCTGTGGCTCGTAATTAATTAAAACTAATTTACGTATTTATATGCACATATGTATCTCGTTATGCCAGTACATGCGAACTTATAAATATAACTTTTCCTCACTTACTTTCTTATTTGCAGGTCATGGCCGAAGGTGTGTGGCAAATTGTTTTTGTTGTCTTTTTGGCATACGCCATGATGCCACTACAAATATGGGAAGCAGTTTGCTTTGGTATTGTTTTGCCCTCAGTGCATATTAGTTTAACGGTGTACAAAATTATTACGGATTCATTTCGTTACTTGGAATATAATCAGGTAAAGCTATACATTTTTATATTATTTTATTTGATAGGAAAATTCGATAGTCGTATGTTAGTTAGATACTACTCGAAGCACTGAAATAAATACTTATTTAGGTATAAGAAAGAACACAACACATAAATATACATATAAATATTTCTTTCTTTTGATCTCATTTATCGAAGTACGTACTTAGCACCAAGGCCCATCCATATAAGGTGCTGTCAATTGCATATAAGTAAAAATCCCCAGTAGTTTGTTATTGCTTTTTGGTATTTCAGGATGTCAAAACGAAAGAAAATAGGAGTTAATTTTTGCCATTTCGTTTTGTTGACATCCTAAAGTTACACCATTTCGTCTTGGATGACATTCTCTTCTACTAGTGTAGAGACAAAAATATCTAATCAGCTGTTCTAGTAAGATGACCTTGTATAGATGCGCCTTGCTTAGCACTCCTTTTTAATTAAAAACTCTAAAATTTCAACAACATTCTACTCCTGCACCAACAGCTTATTGCCAACATTGTAATGTTTATCGGTGTTAATGTTGCCGGTTTGGTCGTAAATATTATGATGGAACGTGCCCAACGACGTGCATTCCTAGATACACGCAATTGTATTGCCGCCCGCTTGGAAATTCAGGATGAAAATGAGAAACTGGAAAGACTTTTGTTGTCGGTTCTACCTCAGCATGTTGCGATGCAAATGAAAAATGACATACTCTCACCTGTTGCTGGTCAATTTCACCGAATTTACATACAAAAACACGAGAATGTGAGGTAAGTACAAATATACATACATACATACATACATAAATGGGAATCGTATAGGAGCAAATCTCACAAGTCGTTACATTTTCCGGCAAAAACGCATTTTTGGTCGAAAATGGCGGTACACCTTTCTTAGAAAATGCATTATCTTCAGTTTTGTATAAAGAACAAGATTCCATCGCGAAATTGTATTTTAATAAAACTTAAGAAAGATATACCTACATACTAAAAAAATTAAAAACAACTACTCATGTTCATAAACCCGTAGCAGTGCTGCCGAAACTACTACTATTGGAGTTTTTTACTACGAGTTTGTCATTCATACTCCCGTTCTCCCCAAGGACAGATTATACTACTATTTAGCGAGATAGTTTATTTTTGTTATTAAAATGTATAAAGTAACTCAAACGATTTCACATTAAACGCTGCCAGAGCACATTGCTGCGAATGATTTCCTATAACACTTTTCCTTTCAGGTTGTGATAAAAGTTTCTAAAGCCATATTACAGCATTATTTAAAACTTACAACTGACGTAATGAATTTATATTGGTAAAGGCTATTTTGTTGGTCCGCACATACAACGCGTGCTATATTACGAACACATATATAGATACTGCAATTTCGGAGGTGGTCCCGAAGTTGATTCATCTCCTTTAAGACAGGAAAGGCAAATAAGGCTGCTATGTATTCCAACCGCATTCAACGGTTTGTGCCTCAGGAAGTGACCACTTAGAAATTCGCATAGATGTCTGCTATTATACTTGCTTAATGAAGCATCCCATCGAAGCTTCCCAATCATCACTGAGTGGTATAACTATATGCGGGATTTCTTAGCCCGTTTGGTAAAAATTTCCTAAGCCATATACAACTGGCGGGGGGAGCGCTCAAATATTTTCGGGCCAGATCTGTCATATTTTAGTTTAGTTTTCTACCAATTGAGAGGATAATCACCGAGATGAGCCCGTTTTCCTTTAAAATAGGCCTTCAATTGAGCTTTATTTTCACATTTTTTAATGTCTCCAGATTCTACATTCGAACCTTCGCTTTCGCTGGAGGAATACTTGTTGAAGGCCCATCAATGTTGCTTGATATACTACTTAACCGTTTAGCGCCTGAAGCTAAAAGCCGTTTGTTGCCGCCACTGCCTAAAATATATTATATTATACTATAATAAGCTAGTACTTTCATTTTTATCGATAAATTAAATTAATCGAGTCGTAAGACGAGTGCTATAATGGCGCCAATTGATTCGCCAATTGTAATTTAGATAGTTCGTGCATCATGTAGCTCAAAAGCAATTACATAATCAAGATCTCGTCACACGTCCTGGTTTGCAAACCTTAAAGTATGTAAAATTTTACGATGTCATATTCCGCCAATTAATTAAATTTAAGTTTATATCCATTATTAAAGTGGTCCAAAAATGTATGCGAAAAAATAAGGTCGGATTTTTAATGCCGCAACCCGCTAGGATTTTTCTATACCAAAAAAAATATAACCCTATTTTTTCATTTTGATATAAAAAAACAAGTAAGAGAAGCGCTGTCTTCGGCTATGCCGAAGGCTTCATACCTTTCATGAGCATCTGAAAATTTTACTTTAACAGATTACTGAATTTGAAAAAATGTATATATTCACAGCAGGCATAGATAGAGGAGATACATATATAAAAAATCATATCTACACAATCAGAGGTATGGAGATATACCTTATATTGCACCAATCTAAGTGATTTTCACTGCTGTGTGATCGGTACGTAAACCGGTAACACAACTTAATGGGTTTAGCTTCCTACATAAAGGAGATATATCGCAAAGACTGGTATCTGAACAATCAGTGGTACAAAAGATAAAGCTCATACAGCATAAATTTTGACGATTTTCTCAGTATTATTATTTATAAAATAGCATAAGAAATTTATCGGTTTTAGCTGTCCAAATAAAGGAGTTTTACAGTGAAATCCCATATCTGAACAATCAGTTGTATGGGGGCAATAAACAGGTTATAGTGACCCGATCTTTGTTAATTTTACTGTAAACTTTCTGTTGATAATGAGTGAAAAAAGTGCGAAATTTCATGTTTCTAGCTGCATAGATGGAGTAGTTATAACAAAAAATCGCATATCTGAACAATCAGTTGTATGGGAGCTATATGTAAAAGTGACCCGATCTTTGTTATTTTCATTGTATATTCTGTTGTTAATGGGTGGAAGTATTGCAAAATTTTATGATCCTAGGTGCATAAATGGAGGAGTTATAACGAAAATTCTCATTACTGAACAATCAGTTGTATGGGAGATATATGTTATAGGGGCCTGATCTTTGTTATTTTCACTGTATTCTGTTAATAATAAGTGAAAACGGTACGAAGTTTTATGTTCCTAACGGGTGATTTTTTTGAGGTTAGGATTTTCATGCATTAGTATTTGACAGATCACGTGGGATTTCAGACATGGTGTCAAAGAGAAAGATGCTCAGTATGCTTTNTTCTGGTACTGACAAACATCGGACCAAAGTTATAATACCATTTCATGCTCAGGAAAGGTATAAAAAAAAAGAAATGAGAACAAAACTGTCGAAAACAATCTCAATGGGAATTATATAAGATCAAAGCCCTGTGGAACGTTCCCAAAGAGAACAAAATCCGTACAATACTTCA
The DNA here is from genome assembly GCF_001687245.7 of Rhagoletis zephyria. Lineage (NCBI taxonomy): Eukaryota > Metazoa > Arthropoda > Insecta > Diptera > Tephritidae > Rhagoletis > Rhagoletis zephyria. The sequence continues at coordinate 728,741 of NW_016157130.1, read as the reverse complement.
AGGAACTTTTCTAAGAGAAAAAATGGGAACAATAGTCTCCGGAACATTTTGGCAAAGAACAAAACGGAAACAAAAGTTTAAAGAACTTTCTGACAGAGAACGAGATGGGAACAGATCTTCCCTGAACTATTCGCGAAGAATGGAAGCAACAAATTAAAATTAATCAAAAAAGAACTCAACGAAAGACTTATGGCACAAACTTTTTTTTTTTTTTTTTTTTTTTTTTTTTTTTTTTTTTTTTTTTTTTTTNTACAAAATTAAAAAAATGGACAGTTCTCCCTAATGACAAACGATCCGGAAGTTGAAATGCTCTAGCGTTTCTCTGGCTTGGAATTAATAAACGTGGTTCTCACTGAGACGCTTTTTAATCCCGGCACGAAGACGCCCCTCTTATTCTTAACGTTAAGTACTCAAAACTTTTGTTCTCGATTTGTTATCTAGCTGAACGTTCCCCAGACTTGTTTTCTTAATTTTCCTCCTTGAAAACGTTATCGATACTTTCGTTAATACTTCTTTGTTCTCATTGGAAACGTCGCCGAGAGTTTTGTTCGCTTTTCTTATTTACGGAAGCGTACCCGAACCGTTTTTTCTCATTTTATTCCCGTTCAAACTGCTTTCAATACTTTTTTTCCCGTTTGTCTCTTTTGTGGGAATGTTTTTGACATAAAATTGTGTTCTCGTGCAGAACTAAACCAAAACTGGAACGTGTTCTCCGTGGTATCTGAAATATGACCACTTTTGGTATAACTACCTTTAGACGGTTGTACCTTTTCATCTCGTAAATGTATTTCAGCAGTAAAAAAAATTATTTAAGAATACAATTTCGAGTAAACCCTCTCTAAAATTATTCAAAAATATATTTCTGTATGTGGTACGAACCTTGATTTGAATATACGAACATTGAGAGGTTTGGACTTACCTGAAAAGAAAAAAGAAAAAAAAAATTAATTTCAGTAGGGTTATCTTAAAATCATATTTTACTTAAAATTCATAAAGTAGAGTTACTTGAGAAAGCCATTCAAAAGATAATTTCTATAAGCCAAATACGAACCATGTACAGTAAAACGGTGTTCACATGAGGCGATTTTCCAGGCCTTTTTTAGTTGAATCAAAAGTTAGCTGGGCCCCAATTTAATTGGAAGCGATTAGTTGAAAAGCCGTTCAAACCAGGCGATTGTTGCTTTCAACTAAAAGTTGGCTGTAAAATCGCCTCATGTAAACATCGTTCAATGAAATGAAGAAAAATCTGCAGTTTTCACCCAATTGCCACTCTTTACGCAGGAGAAGTTGGTGGAAATCCTCCAGAAGCGACAAAAGGCAAGCCAAAGATGAAACCGTGCGTGGGAATGGTACTTGATGGAGTTGCCAGTACCAGTTTGAATCTTTGGTTTTGCTTGTGAGTGATTTCGACTGAGGATCCTCATCCCATCAGAATGGGTACTTGTACGTCACTACTGGAAAAGTATTCGGAGGAAGTGGTGTTAGTAACGCAGAGAGACGCCACGATGAAGGTGTTGCTTTTGTAAAAAAAAAATCCGCTGTTCTTTATGGCCACGTACTTGGGGCTTACACAACTCAATTTCGGGGAGACAATATCAATACATTCATACTTTTTTTACTAACATATTCACAATTCTCTCATTCTTTTCGTCTCTGTCTTTGATTTTTCCTAAGACAGTTTAATGTGCCACAATACATATTCTCAATTGTCTTGTCTTAAGTAAACGCAAGGTTATTCAATTGCACTGCATTGCTGGACTTAAAGCTCTGTTAGTCGAGACTTAATATTCGTAACTTAATTTAACTTATTATTTGGGCCAACCGGCTTGTTAAAACTTAGCTTATCGTAAGAAACTTAAGAACCTGTAGGTTTTAGATTCTTAAGTCACGGCCTTACGGAAATTGAGAGCGGTGAAAGAATCAAGCTTGCCAGATTTTCATTTTTGCACTTCTGAAAAATAAAGTAACGTAAACATATTTTTTGTATGCATTTTTTTGATGTAGCATTTTAGACGACAAACCGTCAAACAGCTGAAAAAGAAAACACAAAAACAAAATAATTCCGCTTTGGCTTAAGTTGACTTGTTGAGTAATCATTGATGATTTCTTACGGTAAGCAGGATAAAGTACCTCCTGGTAACATAAAAAGGGCCCACGCATTTCAAGACACACGTCACTGTTGGCAGAGTTACAACTTAGAAGAAGTGATGAACTTTGTCTACCTAAGATCCAGCATAAACACCACCAACAACGTCAGCCTGGATATCAAGCGAAGAATAACTCTAACCAACAGGCGCTACTTTAAGGATCGGTAGGCAATTGGAAAACAGAGTCCTCTCTCGACGAACCAAAATGACGCAGAAACGTGGACGATGCCGAAAAAAGATGAGAAGGCTTTGGGTGCTTTAGAGAGTCTTTGGGCCTGTTCGCGTGGACAAAGGGTATCAAAGAAGATGAAAGACGAACTACATAAATGAGCTTTTTAGCTACATGGACTTCAGTGAAAATATCCTCCGACTCGACACCGATGGATGGACAACGAAAGCAAGAGCGCGCACAAACAAAATGGAAGGACCAAGTGCAGAAGTAACTGCCTGCACTCGGTATGTATTTAATTCATTTTATATAATCACTCTTGGTACCTTGACATTGAAGAAGGTTATACCGGAAAGAAAAAAAATACAATATTTTCTAAAATTCTTTAACGCTTTTACGAACCTTTTTTGAATACATAACCTAACAGCGATAATGAAAGCAAGAAATTAGCTATAAGTTACGCTAAAAGTAAAAAATTTTTAAAAATTTAAATAAAATTAAATGAAAATCTCTACTCCGTAGCAGAAAAGCCACAGATGATATTTCTCCTAGGCACTCCGCCGCTACAATTCATTGCTAATGTCAAATAATTTACTTCAACCTTTGGTCATGGATGCCATAAAAGTGTTGGCGGTTTGCTGCTGGTTGTTGCCCGATGGCTGGCTGTTGGCTGTTGGCTGTTGGCTGTCTGCGTACGAACATAACTGTAAATGCATAAAATGTGGCAACCAAATACCAACCAACAACTGCAGCCGCAGCAGCATAAACTACAAATATGTGCTGGTACTCGCTGCCAGACAGACGCGAATCAATGGTGCATTAAAAATGGAGAAAATCCAGTATTGCTATTTACAAGAAAAACTTAGCAAAACAACAACAAAAACAATACTCGTAAATCGAACATCAACAACAAAAAGTGGCAACTGACTATGAATGTGCCATTAGCAGCAAAAAAGCTTTCGTGTATACACCCATAAGCGTGCATTGAATATACATACATACATATTGCATTAATATACCTGTAGGTGTATATGTATGTATGTATGTGTGTGTGTGCCCAACAAACCACAACAATGCAATTTAATAGTTAAAGTATTTTTACTTGAGGTTGTCGCACCGCTGCAGTGCTGCTGCGGTCACAACAGCGCAATGATGCTGATGCTGGGCTAGCGTTGGTTGGCTTAGCTGTGGGGTAGATTTTGTTGGCAAATGGCATTGGTAACTTTGTAAGTAGCAACAGCAATCAAATGAAGGTAGCAGCCAGCAAAAACAGTCTGATTGCATGGCTAAGCCGCAAGTAAAAAGTGAAGAAAGCCAAAAGTTAAACGGAAGAAAAAATTTCAAGAAATATTTATTGTCACTAGCGGCAGCCACATACACATAACACTCAAATAGACGCACTTTTTTTTTAGTAGCAATTTTTGTTGGTTGGTAGTTGCTACTACTGGATACGGCAATTGGTATTGCGCACCCGCATGAGGTCGTAAGTATTTGTTCGACATTCGTAAGTGAGCTGGGTTGCCACAATAGTGTAAAATATGTATGTAGGTAGTGTAAATAAAAGATTTTTTTAATAATTTTTTTTTTCGATCAAAAGTTATCGTTAAATTTGGATTTTTATTTTTTGGTCACACTTAATCGTTATTTTGTAATTTTCGATAAAAAATTATCGGTATTTCGAATTTTTTATTTTTATTTTATTCGATAATTTTTAATCGTTATAAAGAAGACTGTGTTTTAGGACCGATTTAATTAAATCTTTTATGACCTAAAAAATGAAACTTAAAAAATGGTTATATCATCGAAAATTTGACAATCAAAAATTGATCGAAAAATAAAAAACAAAATATGACGATTCTTTTGATAGAAAAATACAACTCATAAAATAGCGGTTAAATTTGACCGAAAAAAATACATGCAATTTTAACGGTCAAATTATGATTTTTATTATAAAGATCATAACCGTTACGGTCTTTGTTTTAATCTCAAATAAATTTTTACCAAAGAAACCCTATAATTTCTGCATTTTACTTTTAAAGCATCGATAAAAAAATCCTTCATTTGTGGTTCTTTGTGTTCAGAGAAATGTTTTGAGAGTTTTCCAAATCTTTCGGCAATTATTGGAAGTTTTCGGTATTTTCGATATTTTCTGGTATCTTTAAGATTTTTTCGGGAAGTCTAGGGATTTTTTGTGATACTAAGGACTTTTGGGATTCTTATATCGAAATGTTCATCTCTTTTAATTATTTGGAACTTTTCGGAATTTTTTTTGGAGAGTTTGTGTGTTTTAGATATTTTTCAGGACTTTCTTTTGGAACTTTTGCAGACCCTTCATAGACCTTTCGGAAATCCTTGTGAGGCTTTGCGTTTTCTTCTAAGACATTTCGGGATTTTATGTGACTTCGCCTGTTACCCGAACATTTTCTAGGGATCATTGGGAATTTTCTCGACTCTTCGGTTTTTTTTTTTTTGTTGTCTACGTTTGTTAATCTAGACTTTGTTTTTGTTTTTGTGGAAAATTTTCTGGGATTATGAAGGATTTTTTTAGAATTTTTCCGCTTTCATGACTATTTGAGGCATTTTGAGACTTTTTGGAAAATTTTCTTTTTAATTATTTTCTTAAAAAAAGTGTAATGTCAGGATAATAATTTTAGTTTTCATAAAATTTCATGCTGCCTTTATTACTAATATTTATTATTTTTCTACAACACAGTTAAAATATTCGCTGCTTTTTTTGACCTGCAAATTCAATGAAAGAGTTTGAAAATCTCATTAAATTAAATCACTTTTGTCACTGCAGCAGTCACACTGCAAGTTGACAACTTTCAATATTACAAATGTTGAAAGCGAAGACATTGTACTCGTGGAAATGAAAGAATTCAGCAATAATGAGTGAACATAAAGTTGTCGAGTAAATAACAATTTAAAGAAAATTGCTTTTGTATTTCATGTTTTTGTTTCCTCCTATATTCTTAGAAAAAATTTTGATCGCAAAAGATAACTGCAAAAGTTGAAAACTATGCGAAACTTTAGAAAATTGCGCAAATCACAATAAAGTTAGTTATCTCGAGTCAGAAAGCGTAGAAAGTTGACCACGTATTTAATCAGGAGTGAAAATTATATGGAAAGTTATTGAAACACTGATTCGGCAGAATTTTTTGGTAGTTTTAGTAGTGATAGCGGTAATTTCACGACGCCAACTTGTGTTGTCTTTGAAATTAATTACACTGTTGGACAATGAAAGTGCTAATTGAATTGCGTATTTGAAGTAAGACAGGAACACAAATTACAAATATAGAAAACTGAATTTTTACTTTTTCTTTCTGACGACAGGATTTTTTTTTAAGTACTTTGAAATTTGGAAAATTTTATTAATTGAATTCAGTGCAATGCAGAAAAAGATTATGGGTATCAAATTAAAAAGAAACAAGGCATTGAAAATGTCCTTTAAAAAATTTATCCGTGAATAACCTTGAAATTTTGCAGAACTTATTTTTGAAAAAAAATATGTTTATTATGTACTAATATACGCTCGACCACATCCTCGAAAATTTTTAAACTACATTGCACTGTATTTTTCAAATATTTTTTTGAATTAGTCATATTTTTCGAATTTAAAAACCTTCAAAAAGGTTTATGATGGCGAAATTTGTTTTAGAGAAGTTTATGACTTCAAAAGCAAAAGCCTAAACAAAGTGAACCTTAAGTTTTAATACACAATTAAAACAAATCGCAAAATCAATTTCTTATAAAAAATGGAAAAATTTAGGTGTATAAAATGCAATCGAAATTCCATTTACTGCACTTGACACAGCCGAATTAACAAACTAAACAAAAAGCTAAAGCGCAGTCCTATCAATCCATAGACGGTCGCATCAATTTACACTTCACTACATCTGAATAGAGTGAAGCGCTTGACTGCGCTTAAATGCAAACTCTGCATACATATGTATGTATGTATGTATGTATGCACACTAGGGTGATCCAAAAACAGTAAAGTCGGAATTGTAATGCTCTCACACCCCCCGCCCCCCTCCCCCCCCTTCACCCTCTCTGAAAAAAGTATACCCCTATTTTTTTTGTTATTTTGAAATCAAAAATTTTTAGAGTACGCTCAAAATTTTACGTAGAAATGGTAGAGAATTCTTGAAAATCAATATTTTTCGATCGGAAAACTCTGTTTCTCTTCAAGATACTTTCAATAATAATACCCAATTGTTTATTTAACCATTATAATCCTAAAATAATAAAAATTCCGACTTTACTTTTTTTACATGCATTTTTGGACCACCCTAATTCACACATACTAATGTGATTGATGCAAGTCAAATGTTTTTGGCGGCCGCAATGTAAAAAAGAAAAAATTTAAGACTTGTTTGCATTCCTCGTTTTTAAATAGAGAGTGCAGAAAAAGATCAGAAGGGCAAAAAAAAAATTAATTAAAGGAGACTTTGTTTGCAATTAAGGCAACGAAATCGTTAAAATCGCTAAAAAAAAAAACCTCGTTGCATACGTTTTCACTCATAAATGACAAGTTCAAAGGGCCAGCTGAAGCTGTGTTTCAATAAGTACATATGCCAATATGTATGCTCGTTTGTGCTATAGTTACGGTGACCATAAATATGGATTCAAAATGAAGGACAATTTTTCAAAAATATGCCTACATATATTTACGTAGTATAAAAATATCAAAAGAGTATTTATGATTCTAAATTCTTAATACATTTTAAACTTTAAAAACGAATCACGTTTTCTTCATCGATATTAATCTTTTTTTACATGAATATTTATAAAAGTATAGTAAAACATATTATAATTACAATAGCTTACACGAAAAGTGAAAATCTTTAAAAGATTGTTTTATAGGCAAATTTTGAGTCGTTCAAAACGAAAACAATACCATTTTTTTTGTTTTTTGTACTTTTCGCAGTTATTTGTCAAAAATCGACGTCATGAATCGACGTAAACGACGAGTTACAAAGGTATTTATGTGCCCTTTACAAAGATATATAATTTGTGCAGATTGCACTTCATTGCATTTACATTTATAATCCGATTTTCATTATCTCTGGCTCAAAATTTACTGTAATGATATATCTTCTTTATCGAATTTTTAAACTAATGAAAAAAATAATCAAATAAAACTGCGTATTTGATTGAAAATCTCACTTTTTTCGACTTTGACGACAAAATGCAAATGGTCGCCTGTAGCACTAATAATTTTCATTGAAGTCGCCACAAGTTATATATTTTGGTAAGAGGCACATCAATACCCTTCGAGATGTAAGTCGCTTACGTTGATTGGGAGATTTTTTCATGAGATATTGAAGAAAAGCTACGAAAAGTACCAAGAAACACTTTTTTGAAAAAATCCATCCATTGTCCGATAATTTTAAAATAACGGATAAAATGCGGGACAAATGCAGGACACTTGGAAAAAAGCAGTACATTTTCAGGTTTTTCAGGTTTGGAAAACTACGCAGGACCGACCTTTGAAAAACAGTACGGTCCTGCAAAAAACAGAACGGATGGTCACCGTAGCTATAATAGAGCGGTACAGAGGCTGTATATGAAAGAATGAATGGTTGAAATTGGATTGAAAATACATTTTTCTTCGGTAAAGATAAAATGCGACGAAATTGGTAAAAAAAAATTTTGAGAATTTCATTGACAATGCGCTTTTAATTGCGATATAAAAGGGCAACGAAAATTTGGAGACTTTTCATGGCTGGCAGTAGATGCAATTGCCATTAGAAAAACTTTTTGTATACCGATGGGATCGCGCACCCAACCTGAGTATTAATAACAAAAATAATATTTTGGCGCTTAACTACACTTTTGCTTCTCCACTTTGTATTGTGTGTACTGTCGTTATAGCAGAAATGGAAGGACTTACAATTTTACGCCGCCGCCGAACGAAAAATGAGCATATAAGAAGCCTTTTGCAGTCAGAAATACATTCGGAGGTTTACCATTGCCTGCCGCGGAACGATCGAGGCTAGAAAAGCTTTTATCAGATCCTACGGAGTGGAAGGCCGCCCCACTAACTGCGCAAATATAACGGCCGTCTAAACCTAAGTATTATAGTCCCTTGGTTACAGGGACCGGAAGATTATTTGTTCAAAATATTGTCCAAAAAGCACTATGCTTTCCTTCTTATTACCTTAAACTTTCTAAGTAGGATATATAATTACATATATGTATGTATGTATGTATAAATGTATAATTACAAACACATCATAGCATTAAAGAAAATTATCTTGTATGTATGTACATCAAACAAATTTTAAGTTCCGCACTCATAACTCCAAGCATTATTTATGCAGTATTAACGTCAACTTAATAGACTTTTTGACGGTAAGTTTCAAAAATATTGCATACATAATAAAAGTAGGGGCAGCCAAACACAAATAAATCAAAAGTAAAATGAGCGCTGCCTGGCAAAGACACGAAAAGTGTGGACAGCACAAAAAGAAGTTAAGCAGGAAACGAAAAAGAAAAATATTTGCTCTGCGCCTAAAAGTACGCTACGTAAATGCAGCACAAGCTGACAGAAAGATGCTTGACACATACAAATGGGTGAGAGCGCGTAAGCAAATGTGTACCCTGGTGGAAAGTGCTTGCGATAAAATGAAATTTTCACACAACAAAAAAAAAAAAAAAATTTTGGGCTTTTTTGAGGGACGTAGAAGTCCAGAAAAATTGTTTAGAAGTCAGGAAGTGCCTCGTTCTACTGAGGAAGCAGATATCACTCTGTCTTATATCTGTACTTTTATTCGGCAAATAACGATCGAATTATACCAAGCAAGTAAAAAACGATGGAGCGATTACAGAGCCACATAAGAAGCAGAAGAAGAATGATACGGAAAAAATAACGTAAATGTACATTTGGGTACATCAATGCTCACAAAAAAAAAAAAAAAAAATCGGTACTATTTTTCCTTAGAATTGTAAAACTTAATATATTTTAAGACTTCCCCCAGAATATGTCGAAGAAATATTAAGATTTACGCGAGCCCGGCCGAAATCGAGTTTTTTTAAATAAGTAAAATTAGTTTTAAAAATATTTTTCTCACGAAATTATATCAGATGATAGAAAAGTGTAAGCCCAAAAGGTCTACATACATTTTTTTTTTTTAATTTTATCAACAAAATCAAAACATTAAGATTTTTGATGCTATTTTCAAATGGGTCCAGCTCATGTAAATCTTAACGTTTTGCCGAAATATTTTGTCGGAAGTTTTGGAATATAATACAATTTATAATCGGTGGGAAACTTTCAACTTTCTTGGTGAGGCACCCTAATACACTTACAAATTTATCCCTCGTTTGCTGGAAGAACGTTGTAAGTCAAAAGCTCAAATGTGAGAAAAACAAAGTTGGGGATTCAAATGAGGTTCTTCCTTTTGAACAAAAATAAATAATAACTAAAGAAATATAACAAGTAGTATCGTAACATTTAATCGATTGAACAAATGTGTCTTTAAACCTTAATGATGTTTGATACTTTGGCCAATGAGTAATCCTTTTCTAATTATAAATGCTAGGCATAGTAGAAAAAGTAAAATTGCTTGAAGGGCGAATTATCTTTTTTTGAGGCAAAATTGACAGATATCCGGCCTTTTTTTTTACACAGCCAAAAAGAAGAGCTGCCGGCGGTTTTTGCTTAAATAACTCAACATGTTTTTTCTCTTTTTATTAAGACTTTTTTTCAGCAACTTACGTACGATGTATATGCTTAAGATGATCACTTGTCAACGTAGCTTTACTTTTTGCTTTAAGATGCGCCTTTTTTTCTAGCAAACTGCCAGTTCGTGGTTCCTATTTTATGTGAAAGCACTTTTGTACGTTTGCCAGACACATTTTGGCAGTTTGTCAGAAAAGTGGGTGTACTCATACAACTGCACGCGTGCAAAGCGTATATGTGGGTGAATACGACGTATAAAGTCTATGAAAAAGTACTCGTAATTTTTATTGTCACCGGTCGTTTGTGACTTTTTGTTGACAATCTTTGCTTGGCGGAAAAGTTTTTCATTTTAAGTTGGTTATCTTAAGTAGGCATTGGCAGACAGGCTGTAGACGGTGTTAAGATGACAAAAACAAGAAATGCATAAAAATACAAGTTTGATGCTTTGGGGTTGGGGAAAAGTCGTTATCGTAATAATTTTAAGGTGAACTTGAAAGGAAAAACATACAAGGCAAGGTTGAAATTCAAAGACGTTAGTGAAGCGATGAGATAAAAAGACAATTTATGCTAAAATAAATATTTAATTTTATGAATCCCGCCTATAAAATCAGAACAATGCTTTATTGAACAATTATGTTAACAATTTGTATGTACTTAAAAATTTAGTAAATTAGTTGGTTCTTAACCAACTTTTATTTTCGAAGCATGCATTGCTTACTAAACACACAAAGAATTGAATCCGATAGCGAAATGATTAAGACCGGTCTAATTGCCTCTTGATCACTAAAAACACCTCCTAAACAATGATTGTTTAATTTGATGCCATTGAATTTTCTAATCGGGAGTGTAATTTGAAATTTAATAACCTTTTCGGAAACACCAAATGCGGAAGCGTGAGACATCGTAATCTTTAGGATATGTATGTACAGTGACTCAAACAAATGACTACGAGTTGACTTTTTTTTAATTCGTAATGTTTTTCGAGCTAAATTGTTTTGTTATTTTCTATAGAAATGCCGTCCAAGATTTACCCAGAAATATATAAAACACAGTTGCAAACTATATACATATAAAATTTAGGAAAATTCATGCAAAACTTTGAGCGCTTCGATCAACTTCTAAATATTTTTTAAATTAAAATTTCCGACTTTACTTTTTTTTGGACCACCCTAAAGTACATTTCCATTTCTTGCTAGATACACACACATACTTATGAAGTTCCTACCGTGGTCTTAATATTCAACAATTTCAAACATTAGTCATAACTTTTCATGTGTAGCCTAAATGTATGCAACGCGTAATAATACTGCAGCTCTTCTACCGCAGCATATCTACCACAAGAATTTTATGCTAAATGCTTTTTGGTTGCTACTTTTCTTTTACCTTCTGCTAGCGTCAGTAAGGGCTGGAAAACATTGGTATTTTGCCAAAAAAAATCACATATTTTAAGTATGCAGGAGATCATAATGAGAAAAAATTAAACGAAAAACGGACATGAAAAACAGAAAAAATATGTGAGGTTGTTCTCAACAATATTCCTTCTTTTTGGATTTAAAATACAGATGGCACGTTAAATACCTTAACTCATTAGTATGTATTTCCTTTGTATAGAAAAATGTGAAATTACTTAAAATACTCAAGTACAGAGCAGTTTAAAAATTACAACTAAAAGCCACCCGATATCTAGATTAAATATACTATAATTGGTATACCCCGGAATTCCAAGATCTTTCATACATAAATATGAACAAATTATTTTTTTTTTCTACTCACATTTGTTGACAGTTGACTGCTCAAGCTCAGCACCTGTTCACGCGCATCCAATAATTCACGCTTCAAACGACGTATTTCGTTGGCTTGTCGCTCCTCTGCTGAACCATACAGTGAGCTACCGCCAGAGAGCAGTGATGCGGCACTGCCGTGCACTACAAAATAAATAAATTATTTCATAATTTTAATACATTATCACAACACTAACACTATTTTATAAAATCACAAATAAACGATGCACACACTCACCTTCATCATTCTTCTTTGGATATGTGAGACGATGACCCGCTGTATTGCTGCTGCTACTAGCGCTTCCCGGCGCACCCACTAAGCCCATAATGCCTGGCATGCCAGTTGGATGTGTCGGCGAGAGCGTGGCACCAAAACCACGGCTGATTGGTGTTGGCGAGGTCGGTTGACTCCAGGCTACTGGTGCGCCTGTGGCGCCAGCCGTTGGCTGTCCAGTCACCTGTGACATTGCTGCCGCGGCAACAGCGGCCATTTGCGCTGATAATGAACCATTTTGTGCGGTTATTGTGCCTACTGGGAGGCAATAGTAGGGTTCGATTTCGACATCGGGACCGCGACTCAACATCGAAGGATACATTTTCTCCGACTTTGTGGATCTGTGGGTGAAAAGAGAGTGAGGGAGAAATGGTGTTAGTAGAATGTAATTTTTTTTTAAAGATTGGGTTTTTGAGAGCACATAGAAAGCAGTGATAAGCATATTTTTGAAGCAGTTGTAAAGATTTTATAAGCACCAAATGTTTGCGAGAACGAACAAATAAAGTAGGTTCAGAAAAGCATATCTACATATTTTTTTTTGAAATGTTTAAATACACTAAAAGTGTTTATAAATAATGTTTAAATATACGCTATTATGTACTATGCAGCTATACTTTTTTAAGGCAGTATTTGTTTTTTTTTTTTTTAAATGGAGTTTCATGCGAAGCAAGCTAATATTTATTTTACAAAAATTTACACTTTCAGTTTAGCCAAAATATGAAGTGAGTCTTGCGACACATCTAATTTAAGTGAAAATCCTAATTTCCGTCTGTCGCTAACCACAAAATTGAAAACCTTTTAACGCCAATTGGAGTCAATCTTCACCCATGTAGAACGGCCGGCCTGCCCGTATGCAAGCTCCCCTAGCTTATTAAACCGCAAGCATAGACATACATACATATGTATGTACCCAGCCTGTAGAGAAACGTACTTTTAGTGTAGAAGACAATTTCCATTTTTGTTAATTTTTTGCAATCTATTTTAAAACATAGTTAGTTGCAGCTTTTTTGACTGATATTCCATTCAAAATGATGCTCCAACTAACTTCAGAGTCGACTTTATTTTGACTATGAAAATGCCCCAATAGTTTAAAATATTTATTCAAACGGTAAATTTTAATGCAATTATACGTATTCGACAGTAGCTGTGTGTACAGAGGAGCATCCTACTATTTGTTAGCTTCCAGGAAGTCTGAGGTTCTAATGCTGTTAGACGCAACACATTAAAATTATATAAAAAGTAATTATTAAAATTGAAATAACGGCTTAATCTAAAATTGTTCTTTGTTTTCCTTTCTGGGAAGTTCAGAATGAAATCGTTTTGAATGGAAAATTTAGTCAGAAAAACAGCCGAGAACGTATCCGTTTCACAACTATTTGCGGTACTTTTCTAGTCATACGTTTCGGATGTACACTTTAGTGGAAGAATGGATCCGAAAAATGGCCGAAAACGGAATCGGCAAACGGATGAAATATCAGGTTTTTACACGAAATTGTTTCCATTTTCAGATACGTTTCCGAATACATAAGTTTTTGCTGGCTGGGTAATATGTATATGCATATGAGGCGTTCCATATCAAAACGGACGGGGTTCACACTTCATTTGTTTGATTTGTTTCAAATTTTTGGGGTAGATGAACAAACATTAATAATAAATAAGTATGAAATTTGAGCTTGATTAATACATTTTTAAAAAATTTACAGCGCAAAAATAAAAACAAATCGATTTATTAGTTTTCCAAATATCTCGAGAACGGGGTGAGAAAAAAATTATTGAAAAATTACATATACATACACACATTAAAATTCTAAATTTTTTTATCAAAAAATTTGTATGTGAAATATTTTTCAAGAAAAAATATTAAAAACTATTTCTTTTCATAAAGAGTTTTGATGTGTGTATGTGTGATTTTTGTAAAATTTTTTCCTCACCCCGTTCTCGAGATATTTGGAAAATCATTAAATCGATTTGTTTTTGTTTTTGTGCAGTTAAGTTTTCAAAAATTTATTAATCAAGCCCAAATTGCATATTTATTTATTATTTATGTTTATCCATCAACCCTAAAAATTTGAAACAAATCAAACTCATGAAGTGTGAACCCCGTCCATTTTGGTTTGGAACGCCCCATCTACATATGTATATATCGTCGCCTGGGTAAAATATTGTCGCAAGCGTCATACGTATGTGCGTAACATACGACAATCTTTTACCCAGGCGACGATATGCATATATGTTTCTGCTTAATATACGCAACGCAAAACGTAGCCCACTTATAGGATGCATGGAAAATCAAGCTATTTTTAAACACCACACAACCAACCATATTATAGCGGCGATCGCATAAACACACGCTAGCCTGTTTACACACAAATGCATTTCTAATGCCAGACGATTGCAAATTTCCGCTTGACGCCATTCATTTAACGTGTGGCGGAAGGCGGAAACTTGTATGGTGAAATTTGTAATGGTAGTGGTGGTAATACCTGTATCTACACATGTAGGAAAATGTTTCTAACATTAAATGTAGCCGCCTTCGATTCGCCAACACTTAGCGAGTGGTAAAACGAACGAAGTTAATGAGGTACAACCAAACTTGCCAACATGCAAACGCTCCTAGCCAACTTTGTTGTTGTTTTCAGATTAGAAATGGGCACGGGACTAAATATTCAATCCCGATTTCGTTCATTACCGAAACTCAAATTTTAAGAACCGAACCCGCCCACCCCGACGTCTTTCAGAATTGTACCGCGGTTCCCGTGGGTCCCGAAATCAATCGCTAAGAAAAATTCACGTCTCAAATTAATTTTAAATAATGAAAAAAAAATATTGTTTTCGTCTGAATAAAACATCAAAAAGAAGATTTTCTCGGGAGTGCCGGGAAAGGATATTGGTCCCGTCCCGCCCGCAAAATTTTTATGGACCTTCCCGGTACTGCCCATCTCGATATCCCGCGCTCATCTCTATTTCAGATACGAATTTTTCGTTAAACTAGCAGGGATGAATTCAAGGGAGCGGAGAAGTGGCGAATCGAGCAAATACTAGCAGTAGCCCCGAGCAATATATTAGTCGGCATGAATTGGTTGGAAAAGAAATTCAATATAAGATTGTTGCGGAAAAATTATGCATATTGAAAAAAAGGAGCCAAGGAATTGGGTGAACCAATTTCTTAAAGTCCAAGGTGAGTTACGACTCAAGATTCGTTGAGAAGATCTTAGCAACAGTTTCTGGACAACTAGTGGCTTTATAAAAGAAGAAACTTTACTTTTTCGATGCCCCCTCACACAGTCAAAAAATCCATTAAGAAAATCAGCAAATTACGCCATTAGTAAGACATTGCATACTCTGATCTCTCGTTCGGGGTCGATGTGTGGGCTCTAACAATTAAAATAAAGGATTCATATTTTACAGGCTTGTTCTTAACCTCATGAAACAATAGATATACAGTACCAGATTGACCGAACTTTGCCCGGAGTGCATATACTTTTTAAAGTTCTCAAGATTTGGATAGCTTTAAAAAAATATTTAGCAAAAAAAAAATGGATTTCGGTATCTTTCAAGTAAATTTCTTACTCCACAATTTAGGTGGCAACCCTATTCCGAAATACGCTGGAACGAATGGTACATATCTTGAGCGTATATGTACTGTGTATACATAAAAAATGCTGATTGAAATTAGCAAAATAAAAATTTGTATTACATAGAAGCGTAACAACCCTGACGGAAAATTTTTTCTAACTAAAGTTCTCAACAATACCTTTCATTTGATATCCATATTGCGACGTTTTAGATAAATTGTTTAGAATCGAAAATAGGTGGCAACCTTACATAACATTTTGTATATAGGGGAAGCATTGTTTAAGAACCTGCTCTTGGTACCCATGAATAGTAATATTTTACCTTTTTTTCTAAACAAAAAATTAAATAAACATGCGATTCAAAATAGGTGGGAGCCCTATTAAAAATATTTTTGGATGCGGTCCTTAAAATACCTTCCATTTGATACCCATATTATTATGTTTTAATTAATTTGTAACTAATTTCGAATAGGTGACAACCTTATATGAGTCTTCTCGGAGATAGTGCCTATTCAGATAACCTTAAAATCATAAATATTATCTGTGTACAAAATTTAATCGAAATTTTCGCCCCGCCCTAATACTATTTTTTAGCAAGCTTGGACTTTTGCTTTCCAATTTGAATGCAAGCAGTTCCCCCAGTACAGTAGAGAGAAAAATAGCCAAATACATTTAATAAGTTCTCTATTCGATGCATTAAACCTATGACGCATTTAACGTAAGTGACTATGTATATGCTTAAGTTTAATGCATCTGAAAGCCAAAGTAAAAAAAAAAAAACATTCCTTACGATGCTATACTATTGCAACTTTATCACAGAAATTCTTTTGTCATAATGCATCTGATTCCTTATCATTTTAAGAAAGAGAAAAAAATAATACCGATATTTATCTTATTTATGCCATATTTGCGAGTCATTGATGTTTCCTGCAAACAAGTAGATAAAAAACCAACTCAAGAGGGGAGTTTTTAGTAAACAACGCCAACTTTTCACAGAAGATCGAATGACTATAAATTAGACGAGAGCAGCTACTTTGCACTTAGTTGTTACTGAAGAAGTGTCAAAGGATATTGAAAGTGTTTAAGAAAAGAGAATCTTTAAAATTATTGTAGTAAAAAATTTCGACTATTTACAAAAGTGAAATGCTTTTTAAATTATTTGTGCTAATAGCACTTGGTGCGGTGTTGCAACAGAATGAATTCGCAAAGGCGGAAAATCGAAGTGAGTGATGTGTGAGGGAAAAGGAAACAATGCATAATATTTTTTAGAAAAACTTGAGTTACTCGCTGACAAAAAAAAAAGTGAAATTCTAACAACTTTCGAAAAACTTGGATTTATGGCTAAAGCTTAGAAGCTCAAGCTCAATAAAAATCACAATAAATATTTGTCATTATATCTGTTGCTTGAAAAAGCAAAGTTCCGTAAACATTCTTGAAGAAATAAATGTAGGAGCATTTTTTTTCTTGCTGCAACTGATTTAAGAAATTTTTATAGAAGAACAAATTTAAAAAGCGTTTGTTGCGTCAAACTTGATTATTTAGGGAAAAACTGGAATAGCTATTTTTATCGAAATCATTACTTATATTCTTATGCAGAATTTATCGATATAAATATCGATATTTTTATTAATAAATAATCGATATATTTATACTTATCGATATCGATTTTATATATGTATTAATATCTATCGATAATTTTGCTGATATATTTAACAATACAACTGTCAAAATATTTGTATCGATAAGTTGATTAAATATATCGATATTTCGACGCGTTTCATGAAATTTCGGATGTTATCGATAAAAAAAAAACAGATATTATGAAGATATGTTCCTTTCCAAAGTAAAAATTAAGGCAATATTGCAAAGTTCAATAGCAGTCGGACCCCAAGATGCAATTATCAAACCACCGGCGCGAGAGCTTTACTCATCAGTCAATAGCGTTGTAAAATCAATAATGAACTTGCTTACAAATTAAATCAATCGAACACTGATAAGCAATTGAAAAGATAAACAAATGTTAAAATGTTTCCTTACTGCATTCATATCTCTACTTACAGAACATGTCGTCTGCTATCATGGTACTTGGGCCACATATCGGCAATCAAGTGGCAAATTTGATGTGAACAACATTGACCCCTTCTTGTGTACACACCTGATGTATGCCTTCTTTGGCATTGAGGAGAATGGTGACATACGCATTATTGATCCCTACTTGGACTTAGAGGAGAATGGAGGACGTGGTAATATACGAAAGTTCAATGCACTCAAACTACAGAATCCAACTTTGAAGACGATGGCAGCGATAGGCGGTTGGAATGAGGGTTCGAAGAACTTCTCAATTGTAGCAAATGATCCCGAACGTAGACAAAGATTTGTGCGATCGGTGGTACATTTTATACAGCGACATGGTTTTGATGGCTTGGACTTGGATTGGGAATATCCAAATCAGCGACATAATTTGACTTTTGATGATAAAACCAACTACGTAACGCTGTTGCGCGAGTTGAGAGAGGGGTGAGTTGAAGAAAGGAAGCGAAAATTACAACGAGAAAGTGATATAAATGAAGAACAAATAAGAGGAAATAACTTTGGTTGTTGCTCTCAATTAATTTTTGTTATGAATTCTATAGCCTGGATCCCTTCCAATATCTGCTCAGTGCGGCCGTGGGCTCATCAGCGGATTCCGCTTCACGCTCATACGATATTCCTGAGGTTTCTAAGTACTTAGACATCATAAGTGTCATGGCATACGATCTGCATGGGCCTTGGGATCCCGTAACCGGTAACAATGCACCGCTGTACGAGGGACCCAACGATCTAACCGCGAAGAATAAGCAACTCAACTTAGAAGCCATAATCAAGTATTGGCTGGCACAAGGTAAGCACCCAAAGTACTCTCCTTTATTTAAAAACCCTCTTCACTACAACACTAATTTTAGGCGCACCGCGTGAGAAACTCGTCGTCGGCGTACCCTTCTATGGACGCTCCTACACTTTAGCGAACGCAGCAAACCACACTGTAGGTGCACCACATTTGGGTCGTGGCCTTGCCGGTCAATACTCCATCGAACCAGGCTCAATTGGCTACAATGAGCTTTGCGAACGAATGCGCACCGAGCCGTGGACTGTCGAGTGGGATGAGGCGCAAATGACACCTTATGCATATTTGGCACAACAGTGGGTGGCCTTCGAAAATCCACGCAGCATTAGCCTCAAAGCGCAATATGTGAAGGACAATAACTTGGCCGGTGTGATGTTGTGGTCATTGGAATCTGACGACTTTCGGGGCATTTGCAGCGGCGAGAAATATCCGCTGTTGCAAACTATCAATCGTGTACTCTTTGATGGTCGCACAGCGACAGGATTAACGCAATCCGTATTGAATTCGGTGGCGGAATCGATAAAGCGGCCGGAGGCGCCTGGTTATGTAGCGCCAACTGTGGTGGGTGGGGTGGATCAGCAGGGCATTGTGCCAAGGCCGCGTGGCAATGGTGAATGCGAAAATGTGGATAATGGTTATGTGCGTGCGGCAAAAGATTGTGGCAAGTTTTATTATTGCGAAAAGGGTGTGGCACACTCATTCACTTGTCCACAAAATTTGAAATTTGATTTGCTAACAACAAGCTGCAATTATCCGCAATTGGTGGAATGTTAGGCGATGGGAATTTATTGATGTGGATATTTATAGATTTGAAATTTTTTCTTAGAAACGAAAAAGTTATATTAGAAGTTAAAAATGCGGAGTGAATTAATAAAAGCGCTAAAACTCGCATACACAGACCTAAAATTTGTCATTTTCATTAGACAATGGAAATTTTCAGAAAAATTTGCACTAAAATATTTAAACTTATCTGCAAGCATATCTTTTTTCGAACTCGGTTTAGTGATTTATTTTTTTTGGCTAAGTTAGACCAATGATGTCTTTTGTTTCTTTTTATCACATTTCATTATGCCCCCAACCATCTTTCATTCAACACTCTGTATGTACTTTCCAGCGCTCCTATACATTCATAGACACTTTCTCCCACCGACACTTGCTGTTTTAAAATTAAACTAAAAATCTCATTGTACTCAACTTTTTCTACAAGCATTATTGCTTAACTGCACTTCATGTTCATACATATTTACATACAAAAAAAGGAAGCAAGTGTCAATATGTAAGTAGACCAGTCCAAGCAATTTTTCCACATAGTTTTGATTGTGTTAGCAGCTTTCTAACAACATTCTAGCAAACAGTAGCACACCGAGAGATATGAGCGCTAAGTGCATTGAGGGTATTCTTGCATGAAAACTCAAGCCCAGAAATCCTAGACATCAAGCTTTTTTGGAAGTTTTTTGGAAGACAAGTAAGCAAATCGTTAGTACGATTTAAAAATTTCCGCTTAGTTGTACCCTCCCGTCATTTGAATAGCGCACCATTTAAACCCTTAGTATTTACAGTTGCCCTTTTGTTTATTTAAAATCCATAAATTTTTTATAAAAATATAGCATATTCTACATGTAAATCCGATTTTCAAATTGTACACCAAATCAAAAACAAAAGTAAACAAAGGGGTTGCGCTATCCTAATGACCAGCAGTGAATGTGCTAATATTTTTTCTTACAGGGCATGAAATTCTAGTATACTAAAGCGCACGTTTCAAGTGGCTACAAAATACCGCTGATTTTTCCGATTGCTTTTCTGTCGACTGAGCTGGGCATTTTCTTCTATATAAAATTTTTGTCGAGCATAGTTTGTGTGGAAGAAAATGCATTACACTCTCAAAAAAAAAAAAAAAAAAAGTGAAAAGTCAACGGTATTTTGTAGCCACTTGAAACTAAAATTGCATGGACTACAAAGCTGCATACCCAAAATTGCTCTAAAAATATTATTACCCTATTCACTGCTGGACATTAGGATAGCGAACCGTTTTGATGACGTTCTTTTTTTTTTTAATTTGTATAACATATGAAAATCAGATTTACATGGTTTTTGTAATACTAAATAAACAAAAGGGCAACTGTAAATAAACACTAAGGATTATAAGGGTGCGATATTCAAATGACGAGGAGTGTATGTTTTCGTTGTTCGGACCAAGATCTTTCTGATCTGCAACCAGTTATCTCATTGCTGGCTTCGGCCATCAGGAATACTTTCAGAAATTGGATGCATATTTCAATCAGCAATGTTTGGGAGGCATAGAAGTGCTGCAGTTGAGCTAAATACGTGCGTGCTGCAAACTTAAGAGTGACGGACAAATTTTGAGTGTAATGGCTGACCATTTACACAACCTCTGTGGTAGGCTTATTTGACAACCCGAGGAGAGGCAACCTGCCTGGAACAGCCTGAGATTGAGCACAACTTTTTGTGATTCTGCCCCGACTTTGCAAAGCTTTGTTGTCTTAAATAAAAGTTCGATTTTTTCAGTATAAATTATAAAGAGTAGAAAATTAGTAATCTAACGAATGTTAATCAAAAGATGTAGTCTTTAATCCAATTTGAAATTAGGTAGATAACGGTAATTCCACAACCCCCTGCGACCCGTAAATTAATACCGTTTTCTTTTCTACAATGAAAACGCAAATTTTTTTTGGAAATGAAGACGTCATAAATTGCATTTTAAGACGAGTTTGTTTGCTTCAGAATTACTTTCATGCATGAATACCCACATTGCTTAGAGAAGTTGTGCGTGAGCACAAATTTGCATATTTCCCGTGTTTTGTGCATAGTGAAAGCGTTTATGTAAATTCTTTAGCGTATACAGAATGCTGAAGTAGATGTATGTAGAACTACATGCATACATAACGCACTCAGCGTAAACTTTCGACCGCAATGATATGAAGGGCTACTAAGGGCAAACATATCGCACACCTAGATCTAAAGTGAGCTAACTCAAAATTCATAGAGTGAAATTTAACTGCTTGTGGGTCGTAAAGATTCAAAACAATTAATACAAAAACAGGTATAAGATAAGTTTTTTAGTTAATGAATATAATCATGAGGAAAAAACATTTTCATTAATTGGATGTAAGTCATATGAATTGATTTATGCAAAAAATGGCCTAAATTTTTTTTGAGTTGATCGCACTTTAGATCTAGGTGTGCGATATGTACACATGTATGTCCATGAGTGTGCTACGCATTAAAAGAAAAGCGTCCTATCGTCAATTCTATGTAACTGAGTTTTTAAGATTATTTTAAGAATAGAGATTTTTTTTTGCTTTGTTTTATAATTTTTCGGAATATTTGTTCAAATGTAATTTCCGATAAAGTCGTTGATGAAAAACTTCGAAGAATGCGCAGGACCGCTCGCGATATGAATGAATTCATACATATTTTGTCAATAAAATATTGTTAACTTAAATTTTACGTATAAACTAATTAATATTTGAAAAAAAGCCAAAATATTTTTTTCAAAAGATCATTTATTAAAAAAAAATTATTTTAAAAGCTCTATGTAAATTGGGTACGAAAAAAATTTTAGAATTTTTGCGAATCAAATTTGCATGCTTTTGGGCAATTTATAAAATGTCCAACAAATCATCAGAAAAGTCATATGAATAAATAAATTTCCATAACGTCCGACGTCAACTGCTCGTGTGGATGGATATATTAAAATGATTCACAAGCACCATAACGCATACATACATACATCATATGGCAAATTTGCATACAGCTGCGCACACACTGCAAATGAGAACCAGTTGTGTACAAAATCGCCACGGCAAAATTGCCTGCATAACGCAACAGTACGTACATACAAACGCACTGAAACTTTAGGCAATCATTGACGAAACTTTTGTATGCATTCATTCGTTCAGATATTCAACAACTGTCCAGAAAATAGCTACATATTAGAGATGTGTGCGCGATATCGGGACCCGTGGGACCCACTTTTTTATGTTTATTAATACGACACGAACAGCAAATCAAATCCCAATAATCAGAAGATGCCAGATCTTTATTTTTTATAATAATTTAGAATTAATATGAAAGTAATGTGAATTTTTCAAGTGATAGATTTCGGGATCCGCGGTACAATTCGGAAAAACTTCGGGATGGCCGGGATTTTGATTTAGTCCTCTGCCCATCTCTACTACATACATATGTACAGCTGCTGGAGCATTCACTCAAATTTGTTTTTGTAAATATGCCGCATCTATCAAATTTAAATGTGGCTACGTGTATCGGTTCATCATACGCCCTGGCAACATGCTGACTGCTGTTATGGTGTAAGTAAGTGCGCTTTTGCTGCTGCTGAATTTCATATTTGCATGTGGAATATACATTGCCGCTTTGTTAATTTTGGACCAAAATTGGTAATTTTTTCCTTTCTTTACCGAATTTGGTAAATTTTTTTTGAACTTCATATGAGGAGAATTCTATGTAATGTATGTGGGGGTCGTCTAAATCTTTCAGGACTATCTTCAAACTTTTTTTTTTGATACTTTCGACTACTTGTATGTATGTACATTAGGGTGGTCCAAAAACAGTAAACTCGGAATTGTAATGCCCTCACCCCCTAGGATTGTTCTATATCGAAAAAAGTATACCCCTATTTTTTTTATTTTGAAATAAAAAAATATTTAGAGGTCGCTCAAAGCGCTCAAAGTTTTGTATGTATTTTTATATGGGGAAAAACAACTTCTCGTATAAATGGTATAGAATTCTTGAAAACCAATATTTTTCGATCGGAAAACTCGGGTTCTCTTTAGGAGACTTTCAGTAATAAGACCCAATTGTTTATTTAACCATTTTTTAATACTAAGGATTTTTATTGGTCCCCCCATTGAATTTTTCGGGGTTTTTGGCGGACCCATAAATTAAAGTTACGATGAAAAAATGGTTAAATAAAAATTTGAGTATTATTATTGGGAATCTGCTGCAGACAAATTGAGTTCTCTCATAGAAAAATATTGATTTTTAAGAATTCTATACCATTTCTACGAAAAGTTGTTTTTTCCCCATACAAAATACATGGAAAACATTAGGCGCTTTGAGCGACCTCTAAATATTTTTTAATTTTTGAAATAAAAAAATTGGAATAAATTTTTTTCGGTATAGAACAATCCTAGGGCGTGAGAGCATAAAAATTCCGACTTTACTTTTCCCACGTGTATTTTTGGACCGCCCTAATGTACATACATATATTGGCCACAACTGGACAAATGTAGGTTTTGGTTTTCGGAACTGCACGAGATTTTTTGGAGCACTTTAGGAACATTCGGAATTACTTTTCGACATTTCGTGTTCAATTAGGGAACTTTGGGAAATTTTTATGACTACGAGTGTTATTTCGAACTTATTTTTGAGGATTTTCTAGACTTTTTGAACATTCTGAAGTCTATCGAGAACTGCTGTATAATTTTTATAAAAAAAGGCAACGATTATCCGTTTCCCATTATGCGGTCGCCCCACGGCAGGCAATGGCAAACCTCCGAGTGTATGTATTTCTGCCATAGAAAACAGCTCCTCATAAAAAATACAATCGTCGTTCGGAGTCGGCGTAGCAACGTATGTAGGTCCCTTCCCTTTGTGTGACAACATCATGACGCACGCCACAAACCGTAGGAGAAGTTCGGCCAAACACCAACTTGTGTAAGCGCCAATCTTTTATTATTATACATATATTGGTTACAACTGGACAAATGTTGATCTTCAAGTGCTCCAGCGTTCGAGGTTTATTCGCTTAAATACGGTCATCCGAGTAGCCTCATAAAACAGTCCAACGAAGTCAAGTCAGATGATCTCGCTGGCCAAGTGACATTCCCTCTACGGGAAATAATGCGCCTGATAATTCTGTGTTGAAAAAAATTTTGTGGCAACACTGTACGGAATGCTATTAGTGTCAGTACATCAGACACATATCAAACACCCTATTTGTAGACGTTTAAGTATTACAGATATTTATGAAAAAAAATAAAAATATTTCTCATCCGACAGTCGCATAATTTTTCCTGCACGGCTACTAATTTTCTGCTGTCATTGCGCTTCTTTTCATTCATTTCTCAGCGCCAACGCTCACGTACAAACATACTTAATATCCATACATATGCTCGCCCGTGTACAGCTTTACCGACACACGCGTTTGCACTTCCTTCATTTATCCTTCATTCATTCTTTTATTAGCCACTAACTAACTGCAACATTTTTTCTTCAACTTTTTTCTGCTCTGTTTTGTTGGTTGCTGTGGCAATTTTCGTTGAAATTATTATAACTATAATACATACATATACACACTTATATTTATCATCTCATTTTCCACTTTACAATTTATTTGCTTGGCATTCATTGGCTAACGAGTTTCATGATGCTTAATTTCAGTAAAAATAAATAGCTGTTGGCAATTCAGTGGTGGGTGGCGCATGTGCGGAGTTGAATGCATCTGAGTAAATTAAGTATGCAAACTTATTGTATTTAAATTAAGTTATTAATGATATCACGATGGTAAATGCAAATAGCTTTTAAGAACAAAAATCAAAAGTTTAGTGAACTGCCCACCGAAGCTGTTGCTGGAAAATTTAATATTTACTACATATCGTCACCTGAAATGAAAAAGACGTAACATCATCGTAACTGAAAAGTCGTGGCTAAAATTTTTTTATTTTTTTTCATTAGATGACAACTCCAACGTAATTCGATGAAATTCATCATATCAATCAAAAACTGAATTTTGAATTTTTTATTAGTTACGTCTTTTTGTATTTCAGGTGACGATATAAAGATTTAGTAAAATGGAAGAGGTATCAAAAAATTATACAGCTATGACCCTGTCACAAGATATGTATGTGTAAGAAATATAATGTTTACAGGTACCGATCCCTCACTATTTTTGGAATTTGTCAGAGATTCGTAATGGAGATGTTTAGTAACTTTCTTCCAGATTTCAAGTTTCAAGATTTTTCGGTATTTTCTTGGAGTTAATGATGTTTCCGGGAGGTTTCGGGGCTTCTCTGAATTTTTCCGACACTTCTCGAGGTTTGGTTTGTAATAACTCCGGGAATTTCTGCGATTATTCGTGTACTTGGAAATTTTATCTGAAAATTTCTGAAAGTTTTCAGGTTCAGTGGTACATTTACATGATCATTTTAAATATCACTTTCTTGTTTTAAAAAATTTCACACACTTTTTTTCAAAATAAAAAAAAATTCTGATTTGAAAAAGTTTGAAATAGTATGTACCCAAATTCCACATACACTGCCGGCAAAAAGTATTGGCACACCTGCTTTTTTACAATGTATTCAAAAATTTTTATTGTAATACTTTTCCGACATTTTTTATATAAAAATATGGTTCATTCTACAACAACAAAAAAATAAAATATAATTTCTAAACTTAGTGCAAAATTTCCGAAAAATTCAGCAAATTTCCATGCAAATTTTAAACTTTTTAATCAGATTTTTTTGATTTTTTTTTGAGTATGTATACAGATTTGTAGCCCAATCAATAATGTATAGTAATCGAAAAAATGCATTGCATGCACTTGCATTTTTTATACTAGAATTCAATGGGGTACAAAACTGCATACTCAAGAAAAATCGAAAAAAATGTAATTAAAAAGTTGAAAATTTGTATGAAAATTCATTGAATTTTCGCGAGTTTTACGCAAATCCTAGAAATTATATTTTCGTGGTTTTGTTGTAGAATGAACCATATTTTTATAAAAATTTAGCGGAAAAATATTGAATAGAAATTGGTGCATATATTGCTGTGCCAATACTTTTTTCCAGCAGTGTACTTACAAATGCCATATTTTTTTTGTCTCTGATTAATAAGTAACCTTACTTGATTCTGTAGACAATTAGACCAGCAGACAATTATTAGATAGTAAATTTTTAAATTTTCGAGGCTTTAAAATGCATAAAACAAAGTGGTATAATCGAGAGCGTGGCACTAGCTATCCCAGCCGAAATATTGAAGTGGAGCTGGTGCAGCCCAGCTAACTTGAAGAAATTGCGTCGACAAGACATACAGAGGAACATGCTAGCTTATTTCACCCCCGGCGTAAGATGAAAAAAAAAAAAAAAGCTGTTACACACGTCAAACATATTTTGGTATCAGGAATGCCAAGGCTGAATCCGCCAAATGCAAAAAAAAAAAGTCAAAAATTTTTAATGGTACTCCCCCAAACGGTTTATTGATTAAGCCATTCTCCTTTCTCCTACAAAGTTCGAATTTCACCAAAATTGGTGAATTCTCCCCCTAGTTGGCATCCCTGTATGGTGTGTAAATCACAGTAAGTAGACCATTTGCAAAGATAGGATAAGATTACAGCATAAAGTGATTCAGGTTGCATATAAAACGACGCGATTCAAGGGTACAGCTGACAACTCTGGTCCACTTAATCGACACTCTGTGCCAGACCACAGAAATGTATAACCCTGCTGAAGGGGAAAATGCGCTAGAAGTATCTGCATAGGAGTTAGTTAGGAAAAAATCTATGAAAAAAACGAGATGCTTGGAAGGACATGGAATTTGCTGATCGCCTTTCTAAAAGTGAATGGAAAAAAATTCTCAGGTCGGGGCAAATCAATTTTGGAACAAAAGAAATAAAGCAAATTAAAAAATAAACCTATGTATTGTACATATGTGTTTGAAAAAATCCTGATGGTAGAAAGTACTTCGTAAATAAATTAGCTAGGATCCCTATTGGAACGCGCACTCGCTTCAAAATATATTTTCAAAGGTCTGCTGAGAACTATAGATGGTAATGTAACTCACTTAGGAATACAAAAAGTACGAACAGCTAACAAAAAAGTTAAATGAACCAAATCCAAAGCAAATATAATAAACTATATTACATCAATAAGAATATCTAAGTAGTGTAGTATTGTAGTAAGAGTAGTGAACACAACGATATATAACTGCATTTATGAGATGATACATTTTGAAGCGCAAGAAAAGATTATTTAGCAGAAAGTAAAATTTTTTGTTTTAGAAATTCAACGCAATTATTTCAAAACTCAAATGTATGCAAGCATATTAAATCTTAATTTTATAAAAAGCTTAAGCGGAACACCAAAAAAGCGCACTAAAACGAATTTATTTTTCACCTTGGATATGTCCTTTCTTTCAAGTAGCTTTAGAGGAGTTAAAAAAGTTAGAAATTATAAAACGGTGGCATCAAAAATTTTCAAAATGGTAAAGCAAGCAATTTTTGTTTTTTTTTTTTTTTTTTAACGAGATTAAAAACGAAAAAATTTAAAGCATAAATTCACTTATGTAAATAAAATCTTCAGTTCACTCACCTTATGCTATTGCTCCGATTCAGTCGTGGACTTTGCACATACGGCGACTCACTGCCCGCACCGCCCATGCCTGCAGCGCCACCGCCTCCTCCCTGTGGCATTACACTCGCCGCCGCTGCTGCTGCCGCTGCGGCTGCTACTGCTGCGGCAGCATTACGATGTTGCAACATTTTGTGACTATGGCGTGTCATTGCCGGTGAACCAATTTGCATATTCTCCAGTGAATCGCCCTCAGAGAGACGACTGCCAGCGGTATTGCTATGCTTTAGCCACATGGCATATGTGCTGTATTCGGGCTTTACCTCGGCATAGGTTTGCGTGTCCGACAATGAGCCATCGATCAATTTGCCAGGACGATTGGATATTCTGAAAGGCGAATGGGAAATACATATTTCATGTGCACAGAACTATTTTTTGCTTGCATTAATGCTTTATAAAAAGTGTAGCTGTGGATAATTCATGGAGTTATCGTAATAAATTAGTAAAATAATCGCAATAAATGTCTACAATTAGTGGTGTTTAACGGCAATTAGTTAGCCGCATATGTTGATATAGGGTGTATCAAATTATACAACTTTTCTTTAAAGGACAAGCTTGCACATACAGTGACAGTCACTTGAATAGCGCCGCCTTTTGATCCTCAGTATTGAGAACTTTCCTTTTGCTTATTTAATTTTCATTAATTTTAAATAAAAAGAACAGAGCATATTATAAGTATAATCCGATGCTCAAATTTTATACAAAAGTTATAAAACCTACTGCAAATTTGTTTTTCAAAATTTCAAACAAAAAAAATATTAGAATTTTGAGTTTTATAACCCGTAATTTTTAGTATAAAAGATGCAAGTTGAAAACAATCGCGTTGATTTTGAAAATTATTATAAATCTTGTATGAAGCTTGAAAATTGGATTTACAAATATGCTACATATTTATAAAAAATCAATGAATATTAAATAAACAAAAGAAAAACCTGTGGCCTGTTTTTTGTTTATTTTACTTAGATTAGTTTTGTTTACTTAAGTTCTCATTGTATTATTTTTTAATTTAATTTAGTCTCCTTACACTATTTTTCGCTATGAATTCAATAATTTTGAGACACCCTATAGTGAACCTGACTCGCGTCAGACATTAAGCATAATTAGCCAGTGGTGCAAAAACACATTAGCGGTTAGCATGGTTGCAGCACATTTATGCTTTTGCTAAACATTAATTTTAATATTTATTTTTAAATTTTATTTATCTTAAAATTTTGTTGGCGCACATTCCGTTGACGATAAATTTAATTTTGCTGCATAGAAAATTTTGCTCGGCATTTTATGTCTGTTTCTCTTTTGATGCATCATTGTGCTGGATTTTGTTGGAAAACAAAAATTAAATACATTTATTTTGAGCAAAGAAAACCACAATATTTGTAGTAATATAGTATGTGTGCACATTAGGGTGGGCCAAATTATTCGGACAAAAGTTTTTGCACAAATCGTATGGTATTTTCGGTTTCTATAGATAATTCTAGGAGAAAATGTAGAATAAACTATAAGTCAGAGATGAGTTTCTAGCACGCGCATTTAAAAAAAAATCTCTTCACTTTTTACTTTTAATTAATTTTTTAAGTTTAAAATTCACAAAATGGATATATTTATGTACTTTTTATACATGGTTTAATTTTGTTTATGCGCATACACTCAAATATTATAATTTTACATTACAGTGTTTAATTTGTTTCATCAGTTGCAGAACAAAACTACCCGCACTGACAGCTAACAGAATTTTAAACAAAAAAATCGGAAAGGATGAACATTTGTGCTAATGAATAAATAAACAAATAAAGCAAATGCAGGAAACTAAAATGCAGACATTTTATATACAAAAGTTAAAAAAAAAGTAAAAAAAATAATATATCGTGAAAAGGTATTTTTTTCAAAAATGCACAGGCTCGAAACTCATTTCCGACCCATTGGTTTCTTCTACACTTTCTCTTCGAATTATTTGGAGAAGCAGAAAATACAATACGATTTAGTAAAAAAATGGCCTACCCTAATGTACAAGCATAAAATAACTATTATTTCGGACTCATGTGTGCCGCAATGCAGTAATTATGTGGGCAATGAATTTGTGAGAGATATCAAAGGCTATCCAGCCACCTCACAAATTTTGATTATTATTTGGCTAATTAATAGTAAAGTTTATGATTGGATTTGAGGTAGAGGAAAATGAATGGGCCTCTAAGGATACTAGCGATAATAATTCCTATTATATTCTGGATTAGAGAGATTATTTAGCGTTTTTGCTGCGCTTGTTAGGGAAAATTGCCTCTTTACATATACACAGTACACCGTATCACCTTACAAGCAAACAAAAAAAGTTCAGCGTACACCTTTTATTTAAAATAATTTTATAAGACAATTTCGAAAAAAATATTCTACTGGAATAATACAAATACTTTCTAAGCAAAAGTTCAATGATTATTGGACAGCTGTAATATACTCACATTAGGATGGTACGTTAGGGTGAAAGGAACTGAGATCTGGTTGGTAAACTAGAACGGGGTAAAAAGGCAAAAAAAGTCCAAATTTCCTTCGAATCGAAATACTTCCTTAGCAAAAGTTTAATGGTTTTCGACGAGCTTTAATTTACTGGCATTGGGGTGGTAGGAACTGGGATCTGGTGGGTAAGTACTTGGAATTGCCTGACAAAAATACTTTAGATGAAAGGATGTACGGCGAACTTTTTTCCTGGTACGATCTAATATACAGATACATATAGGTATAGATAACTTTTCAAAGAATTTTTCGTTACGAAATTGAAAAATTTTTAACTTCAGTTAAGATGTGAGTTAAGTTCTCAAAATGTTTACTTACTACTAGAATTGATGATAGAATGTGTGGAAAACAGATACCAATTAGCTCTTACCTATGCTGAAATAGATGCAAATCCGTGCCCGGTTTCGGTAAACTATGAGAACCAGTAGCTAGACGTTCACGTATCGATTGGCTTAACTGGGTAGCGCCGGGACCAGTCAAAGAAAAGCTGCGATGCTGAGCGCTGGGAGGAGCTTCTGGAAAATTTAAAGTTTTTTTATTATTAAAGTGTAGGTAAAACTATAAATAAATGACTGTTAAGTAAGAAAGAAGTTAATTCTAAATTCGACAAAAAAATAACATATGAAAGAAGAAATATCTTATTTCTAAATACAAAATTGAATCTGTGGGCTCAACAACGATACAAGTCCAATATCAGTCTTTTGTTATTAAAATCAAAAACCGCACAAGTCACGCACATACACCGCTTTTCTACTCATTTCACGAGTTCAATCAGCTGTGCTACGTGGACGGCTAAGTATCTAGTATGGTGACATGCGAGAGAAAATACGTACATGTCCGTGATTTGAACGGGTTTTGATCTTAACAAAAAAAATTATTTTGGACTTGAACGGTTGTCCAGCA
Organism: Rhagoletis zephyria; assembly: GCF_001687245.7. NCBI lineage: Eukaryota > Metazoa > Arthropoda > Insecta > Diptera > Tephritidae > Rhagoletis > Rhagoletis zephyria. The sequence continues at coordinate 697,433 of NW_016157130.1, read as the reverse complement.
CACCGATTCAATTAGTGAATAGTAACGCGTAAAATTTCGCTAAGTTACAAAAAACAATCTAAAACTATCTCACATGCGAAAATGCATATCGGACCTTTATATGAAAAATTCTAATAATTTTTTTTCAGTGTGGTTTTGGTAGGCTACCATGAGGAAATTTATAAATTATAAAATAAAAAAAAATGTAAGCAATTTTTTAAGTCTAATAAATTCGGCTCAAAAAGCTTTAAACTATATTTGAACACCCAAATTCATAAAAATAAAGAAGATTTTAAGTGCTTTATATATCGAAAATTTGCATCGAAATGTCCTTTATAAAGTTTTTAATCTAATTTTTTTATTAGTAAGGTCAAACATTTTTATTATTTTTCTAAATCATTAACCGGGTTTTTGTGTATTAAGATAACGACATTTATGAACTTCTTCGTATTCCTTATTTAAACGAAATATAAAAAAAAAAAACATTATTTCGTACTCAACTCACTTGACATATCGTTGGGCAGCGTTTGCGTACCGCCCGACACCTTCCGTCCGCCAGCACCACCACCACCACCACCAGAGGAGGCAGTGCGTGGCACCGCTGATACATGCGCTGTACGACCCATGCCACCGCACATGCCACCCGGCGAACCGGCAGCACCACCACAACCACCATTTGCTAGACCACCACCGCCGGCACCCATCATTGCTGCGCCCATCATTGCTATATTTTGTTGCTCTGCCGTTGCAGTAGCACTGCCATTGGCACGCTTGACATAGCCAAAACTGGGCGGTACACCCTTTGTCCGACCGGACGGTGAACCCTGCTTGGAAGAGCTGCCACTACCGCCGCCCATGCTGCGCCTTGAAGGCGATGACTTTTCAGATTTCTCGCCTTTGTTATGGCCATGGCCATTTAGTGGCTCCGGCATTTTCGTCCAGTTATCACGCCCATTACGTGAATTCGAGCGATGTACGCCCACAACGCCGGCATTGGAATGGTGCGCATGTTGCGAATGCTGATGTGTGTGATGTTGTGGGCTGGCATTGGCGCTGGTATTGCCAGAGCCGCCGCCGCCGCCGCCGCCGCCAGCACCGCCGCCACTGGCGCTGTCCATTTTTGGATTTGAGCCACCGCTCGAGCTGGCCTGTGAGGCAGCAGATGAAGGTGGTGCGGTGCCGATGCTATCGAGACTGCCACGGCTGTTACGAATGCTGAAAAGAGGCAGAAAGGGAGAAAGAAAATTAAAAATTCGTATTGACTATCGAGTTTCACAAACAAAAAATTGCATTTATGTAATTAAAAAAATATTTGCACATAAACTTCCAAGCAGGGCTTGACAATAAATGAACCTATTCATGAAATTCGATTTAATTAATCTCAAAAAATAAAAATAAATTTGCTAAAACTTTTGCATTTGCTTAATTTTTCCCTGCATTCAATTCAAAGCATTTCAAACTTCTTATCAGCGCATTTTCAATTCCCATCACACAACTACTTTGCCATTTTTCTATTTATTCAAAGAGCACAGAGTTGGCTGATTCATTGTACAAGCAAATATTTGCATTTATATGAGTTTATATGCTTGCAAAAAGAATCACATACACTACACATAAGTACATATTTTAAGTATTTACTCAGAGGTCAAAAGCTGCAGCCAGTGTTGTTGACACTGCACTGCCTCGCATTGCATTCGCGAATTGTTGTAAGCAAGCAAACAACAGCTGCAACAGCGGCAAACAAAGGAAGTCAAATACCCCAGCTGGTACGTCTGTCCGTTCGTGCGATCGTAGCGTTCCCACCGCTTGCATGGCGCCCTTATATACATATGTACATACATACATACATACATAGTATGGGATATGCCTTATTTATTTTTGTTTTTGTAAAATTTTCATTTGGCGAATATGCCTAGTGGCACAGTTTAAAACATTTGCATTTGTTATTGTTGTCATGGCAACACAACTGCCTACAATGTGTTAAGTATCGATTTAATTTTTTTTCGCGAACTGCAGAAAAAGGAAAAAAAACTATGTACATACCCTGCAGGGAGTGACGTTAGCTTATACCTAACTTTAGTCTGTTTACGCGAACACTAGTGCTAACTATTAACTGTGTATTTTGTTCGAAAAAAGCTAACTACTTTTGTGGGGCGATGGCCGCAAAAAAGTCAGACCTGGATACCTCTGCATTACATGTCAACTAACTTGTAACTAACTACTTTTGGACATAAAATATCAATAAGAAAAACAAAATATTTTTTTGTTTTTTTACTTTTTTATTTACTTTATTTTATTACATTTCATATTTGTTTACATATTCTGCTCTGGGTGGCCCCATATTCGAACACCGTCAGACATAACTTCAAAATGATAGTATAAAATTTCGATCTTCCTTTTATTTGTCCTGAATATGAAAAAGAATCTGCGAAGTTCCGGAAAAAAGTGTATTGAAAGTAATTTTTGTATGAGGATATTTAATAGAAACTTGTAAAGAAAACCAACTCCCGATTGCGTCTGCATGACTCCTGCACGACTTTACAATTCACTTTAAGTTGGTTTTGTCATAGCTAATTAAAAGTGAGGTATTAATCGAAATCTCGCCAAAAAGCTAACTATAAGTTGGTTAGTTTTAACAATTGATAATTTTTCACTGCAGGGTATGTACAGTATGTTGGGAAAATTTAAAATAAAAATATTTTTTCAATGGTATAGAATGAGTTCGTTGGAAATAATTGGACACTACTTTTCATTACCTTCTGTATTAGGGTTACTCTAATTTTTAAAAACTAAGTTGATATATAGGCACCAAATAAATTTGTCTACATCTGCTGTGAGGAAAGTTTAGTGGTAGGTACGAAAGCTTGAACTTGAGATCTACTTATATCTATATTTAACATCGAGGCTTGAATCAGAGATTTCACCGCCCTATCCTTCTTTGAGAAGGGGCCCAGTGGATTCTAGCACCGACGTGCAATGATCAGGGACCGAAATTAACCGTTAAATATCAATTGCGTTTTTATGACCGATTTAAATCGTTTATGACCTATAAAATTAAATATGAAAATAACGGTAATATAATTATCGAAAGAATTAAAACCATAAAATAAATTGACCGAAAAAATTAAAATCCAATTTTAACAGTTAAATTATGATTTATTCTATAAAGACCATAACTGTTATGGTCCCTGACAGTGATAGATCCTGGCCGGATAAAATTCAAGTTTATAGAATAATTTGAGCCTTCGTGACTTGTGCTAGTAAACCAACTTCAGGGACATCAAATCTCGCATCCGCCTTTCTACAACAGTACAAGCAGGGTTGCCATTTTGATAAATTGTTACTAAAATTGGTAGAAAAAATTTAGGCTGGCAAAAGGGTAAATTTTTTTATATTTTGGTATATTTTTTTTAAGTATTTTGTTTGAAAAATAAATATAAATTTTCGTTCCCGCTTTATTTTTCGTAGCTGTCTTTATATTATAAATTTCTTTCCAAAAGTGTAGTATACTTTATTGCATTAAGTTTCGAAAGCTTTAAGGCACACTTTTCATATAAACACAGATGTATGCATAGCGAGAAAAAGCTTATTTTACTAGAATCGTTGGGAGCTTTTGATTGCCTAAATATTTTAAAGGAATCTTTAAATAAGAAGAAAAAATGTGCACGATTGTTCGCAAAAAAAAGCCAACGCCAGTTTTTATAAATGGCAATTGTTAAATGCGAAAAAAGCCTTCGGGAAATATTAGCTGGACATACCCAAAAAAGTTCTTAAAATTCAGAGTAAAAAGTTCAAAATTTAGACGAAAAATTTTTCATTTATTTTATTTTTATTCCTTGATTTTTAAGGGTTTACTTAAAGCGCAACCATATTCTTATACAACAAAAAGTTCCTTGATACAAATTTTTATTTTTTATTGAAATAACTAAAAAATAGAACAAAAGAAGTTATTGGTAGATATTTTCCAGATTTGGTAGTTTTTTTTCAAGTGGTAAGTATTTTTTCTCGTCAGTGGCAACCCTGAGTACAATGTCACTTTCGCTCACCTTACGCTTATACCCTCATAGGATAGCCTGTTGTTTAGGATAGACTTTATAAGAGATCGTTCGCGGAATACCGCTGCTGGTAGGACCATATCAATACTGGTCTTATTTCGGAACTGTAATACGCCTCTCATGATGGGTCGGTTCATAAATTCTTAGTTGAACAAAAGTAACAAAGTTCACCTAGAAGTAAAAGTTTATTAAAAATCCCTCTCTAATATGACTCCTAACGCGGACTCATATTGGCGTGCTATTTTCTGACTATTTTTTTGAGGTCACAATGAGGGTTACAACTCAGAATATTGAGACCTTTCTGAGGAAAGAGGAAGCGCTTGCCAATTTTTTTCGATTCCAAATTCGTTTCTTAGGTCAATACATTACCACAAGAATAAATTGCTGGGTATCTCATGCGCAAGTAGTTTTGTTGAGTACCATGCTCATAGAAATATTCTAAGGCAAACATGTTGTGCTCATATTGGCAGCTCTACGAACGCTGTGCATCACGCTCTAGAGAAGTAGAAACACCGAAATAGGGAAGCACTGCCACGCCGATGGATAGCTAAAGATGATTATTAAAAATGGCTGAATAAGCTAAAAGTATTTCAGTAAGCGTAGATGACGGTAATGTCTTAAACTATGGGCGTATACTTTAAAAAAATATAGGGGCATAGTCATCTTTGAAATAAAGGCGGATATACCCAGTAAGCTTTTGGGTTGGCGATCAAGTCGAGCTCCAATAAAAATTCTAAGGTTCAAGTATACCTCAAATGGAGAACCAAAAGCTTGGATATCATTTTGAATTAAATCTTTATTCAACTTTTAGTCAAGTCTGGGGAAAAATGTTGGAGAAAAAAGTTTTATATCCACTTGAGAATCAAGAATTGCTCAAAGATTGGAAAAATGTTTGCTTTCCGCATATACGGTAAAATTAGTTGCAGCTTTTTGACATAATTTTCAATCGAAATTTCAAAAAAGCTGCAACTAACTCTAGCGTCGACTTTACTTGCGGCTATGATTATGCCCATAGTGACGAAGTTCTATTCAAGTACGAACACCCCTACGAGTACTATTTTTAGCTCACTACTCTTTTTTTCTCAGTTTTTATTTTTATTCGTATTGCTTAATTGGTAGATATCAACAGGCCAAAAAATTGTATGCCTTGCAAACATTTTCCTCTGTCATAGTTGACATATTTATGGGTGTATTAAATATAATTTATTATCATACTATACGCTTGATGGCATATTTGTACTTTGCTAGCTGGAGCATTGAACTCTTGACTTATAATATTAAAGAGAGCTATTTGTACAAACACTTTGACCATTCTAACGAGTTTATGCAAAATATAACTGTGCAAAAAAGCTCTCTACACGGAATATATTTATTCTTATCCTCCGCTTGTAAATAAGGGCAACACCTGATTTTAATTAAACAACTTTTTAAGTTCAGTACCGAATTCGAAATTGCTAGTGCGGAATTGCTTTAATGGAAATTACTTAAAATCTGAAATTCTCCAAAAGATGTCCTTGTACCAAATTAAGTTTCTTCTTATTCCGTTTGCTTGTATTATTTTCAGTATAGATGAGCATATCAAATAATGAATTATACTTATTTACTTCATAACCCTTTGCAACTGCATTTGCGTTGATAATAGCGAAAATTTCATTTCAATTGAACAACTCAAATAAGAACAAAACATTCACTCAGTACAATCAGAGCGCTGAATTCAAAGGATATGCAGTTATGCAAATGGTAACAGCTTACACACAGCCATTGCAACAAAACTAACAAAATATTAGCAGCGATGGCTGAAAATCAAGGGAATATGGAAATCGTTTAATAATGAAATTTCGCAAACATACATACATATGTATGTATACTTAGAAGCAAAAATATTCGAAAAAGAAAGAGAAACGACAAACGATCGATAAAATTATAGAAAAATTAGCAAAAAATCGAAAGATGGAAGAAGAAGATAGAGAAGCTCATTGATGTTTGAAGGACCAAGAAGTTTGGCAGACTGGAGCGTTATGTCTGCTAGTAGCTGACGAGCAATTAAGTGTTGTGCAGTCAGTGAAGCGCTGACTATGACTAGACTGATGGGAGAGCAAGTGCAGGGAAACGGATGCTATGGATGCCATCATGACGAACACACAAATATCAAAACTAAAAGTGCTTTGTGAATGTAAAATTGTATGCATATAGAAAAGCGCATTTGTGTGCAATCATGCAGCAATGCTTTGAATGGTTTCAAAATATCAGAAGTGTTGCGGCAACTGCAGAATTTCGGGCGACTGCAATAAATTTGTGGTTATCCACGAGAATGCAGCTACACAAAATATACGGTGACAGCGGAGAGCAGAGCAGTAAGAGGCAAACATCATGGTTGACTGGAATGAATGCAAAGGCATTTTACAATTAGGATTGATAAGCAGAACTGTGGTGCTCAGTGGTTCATTTGAATATCCATGATTGAATAGATAAATGAAGGAGGTAAGAGATAATTTTTTAGCTAAGCGGGGAAGAAGAAAAGTATTTAAAATGTTCACAATTATTTAAATCTGCTGTACGCTGGATTTTAGTGCAAAATTTTCCTCTAAAAATAAATTTAGACAACCAAAGCTTTAATAATATTTAATATGGCGCCTAAAAATATGCAACGATGTTCGGTTAAGCATCTAAAGTAGGTTTGACTAGGGAAGGTATCACAATTGCCCATAGACTGACTATTAAACCAACTTTTTAAGCTTTTTCTTAGCACTTCTTCATCTCTGAGCTTCTTACGCCGCAATAACATAATTTTCACTCGTTCATATAATATAATGAATAATTAAGCCGCAAAAAATTGTATGCCTTTAGTTGCTGTCAACAGCGAGGCCAACACCATTTATACCAGCAACAATCACACCCATCAACAACAACTCCCATTGCACACCTAAGTTCCTTAGTAATTCACACAGAGTAGCAGCACACCTTACCGCACAACAACAAAGCATAAATAATATGCATGCATATACTTAGGGTTAATTGAGCGTGATATATGATTTTGCCGCAGACACAGTAAAGCGCTGAAGCGTTAAGTAGGAAAAGGGGAACTGGGAATAAAAAATATAACAGACTTACATGCAATGTAAAAGAGAAGCCGCTTACGGTTGGGCAAATATTTGTTGTGGAAAAATTAGTTTAGTAAAATGTATACAGGTGAGTGAAAAAGTAGCACAAATATCATATTATTGCCATAGGCTTAGGTGCGTAGCAACATAACATAGTAATACATACATACATATATACATAGAAAAGGAGCTGGACGGCGTGGGCGTATAAAAGAGAAGACATTAATATTTGAGGCGCATTCTGAAGGCGCGAATATTTAGCTCGATTTAATGCGATTATAAGAATGAGGAGCAGCAACAGACAACAGGGCGATTTGCGTGTGTTTTTATGTTAAGCAGCCTGAAAGTAGGCAATCTTTTAAGATATGTATGTGTGTTTGTTTATAGGAATTTAGAAGAAAATTTAGGGCAAAATAATTACAATGGCATACTTTGATTGCATAAAAAGTCTTAAAAGTATGTTCAGACAGGCAGTTAATCTAGCGAAGCTTTCTCGATTAAGCCGCTAATTGAGCTCGATTTACCATATGCAATTTCCATTCTTAATTACTCGATTAGTGCTTAATTGAGTGCTAATTGATGGCATTTTTTCATGCAACTCTGTTGGGTATGTTTAATTTTGACTTTGAGGTATGTTTATTGGACATATAGAAATCAGCTGTGACGCACATGGCTATAAAAATAAAGAATATCTTCTAGCAGCTCGAGGCAAAATCTATTTTTTAGAAAAGATGAATCACTTCCGTCCGAGGCCTTCGATCTGGCGTTTTAAAAATAAATATTCTCTGTTTGTCTGGCGCAATAAACTACAGTTACTTTGTGAAAATTTAATTACAGTTACTTTGCTTTCACCGCCCTTTTGTATCATTTGTATACGTTTTCACAAAAAAGAGAGACAATGGGGCAAGTTACCACAATGTACTTTTATATTAAAGAGGGATACGTTTGTATCAGCTTCTCCATCACTGTAGCAAATTGCTAATCGAACAGCTGACTGCGTGTGAACACCAAAAAGCGGCAGCTCATTTAAAAAGGTAATTGACTCAATTAAGTTTCCGTCTGAACGTAGTATAACGTTTTGTTGAATTTCAAAATATAGAGGATTTATTATTTAAGAAGTTTAGTTCAACTTTAATATCTAAAGAGGTGTTTGCACGAGGCGATTTTGCGTTCAACTCACGCAGGGTTGCACGAAAAAAAAGTTGAATGGCTAAATGTTGGCTGGCGACCAACTTTGTTGAAAGCGATTAGTTGAAAGGCCGTTCAACCAAAAGTAAAATGCAAAGTTGAACATTGCAAACGCCCTTTATGGTAAATATTTTGAATTTTTTTTATATTTTGATATTTTTCCATTCAATTTTTTTTCGTGCCAACCTGCGTGCGTTGAACGCAAAAGTTGCCTGGAAAATCGCCTCGTGCGAAAGCCCTATAAGAAACGTGAAACTCGAAAAATTCTCAAACAAAGTCTGACGGTCCAAGAAAAGTTTCAATTTCATTAAAAACAAAATTTAAGTAATTTCGATTTTTTTCCTAAAGAAAAAGTTTGTAAAAAGTATCTTCAAATTTTGAAACGAGCTAAAATATCTCTAACAAGTTTACATATGTTCATTAGAGTGAACAAATTTTTGTATGGGGAAAAAAATTTCATCCTAGAAAACGGGCCACCTCTTAGTTTTTTCCTTTCGATATTTGTAATATCTATACCAACTTTCAGTTTTCTACGGCGACCAATACAGGGTGCTCAATAACCTTGAAATGCGCTACTGGATCGCTGTGAAACTGGCAAAAATATTGGTGATTTTTATAAAAAGCTACTGTTGCCATGACAACTGAAGCTTGTGATATTTTAATAGATAATTTAAATTTGAAATGTTCTTAGGTTACTTAACCAATTGTTAGAATTGTCTAAATGGATACTTAGAAACGTAAGGTTTGGTACCAGCACCTTTTTCGGAAAGAGGAAAAATTTGTAAAGGTGCCCCAAACCCTATCTCGGAAAAAGGTTTTTTGGAACCCTCAATGCACATACATAAACCTTTACCAACATTTGAAAGCCTCCATAAGCAAATTTACACATATATGTACGTACAATATTAAATTTATCCGCTTTTAATGCAAAATTCATCGTCCACACTCACAGCTAACTAAGCAGCGTAAACCCTACTAAACACAAACATTAAATTGATTTATATGGCATTCCTATTAAACCAGTCGTGAAGTACAACAAAGCAGCCAGCGAAGGGTGTGGCTCCCCTCGCACTGATACGCCTAGGCGTATGCTGTATGTCTGCTACATTGCACTTTCCCTTATACACAACTGTAAAAGCAAGCCACTTTATCTGTTCTCTCTTGTACACACACACACTTTGTGTTTCACAGCCGCTAAGGAGCATACAATTGTGTTGTTCTTTTATTAATTTAATCTTATGCGTGTCGTCTGCCACACTTTGGATTTTTATCATACACTTTAGATGCCACTTTAGCAGCTTTTGTATAAGCACTTGCTAGTTTATGAGGCTTGGGCTGTGCTATCTTTTTTTGTTTGTGGTGTTGTCGGCGGTTGTTTTAAGATTTGATTTTAATGCGGTGGCAGTAGCTTTTCGTGCTTTTCTTTTCATTTTGCTTAAGCAAATTGTTTTTCTAGTTTCTTTTCATTATTCTCCTAAGAGGGCAAAAAAGTAAAAGCTAGCAATAAATTGCAGCTAACAATCGTTTGAAACTTATTACGATGATAAATGGAATATTTTAGGGGCTCAAGATTAAAAAAAAGGTTTCGCCGGTACCACTTTTTCAGGAGTGGGGTGTTTATTTTTTTTTTTTTTTAAATAACAGCGTTTTTATTGACTTAATTTAGTGTAGCTCAATTGCTAAGAATTTCTAAGATGAGAAATCTTGAATGCTCTAAACCCTATCGTTATCAGCTAAATCGCAGGACGGCAGTTAAAATAATCAATAGTCCGAAAAAATGGCTCTCTAGGGCATAATAGCAAAAACGTTATAGCAAATAGAATAACCCAAACGAAAAGGGAAAATAAATAAAAAAGGAGAGTGTTCAGACTGTCTGTAGCGGAAATTAAATGCCTTTTAAAGCGAAATTCCCAAAAAATTAACTTTGCTTTTTTATTATTTCATTATTATTATTATTTAATTTTAAGGGCAATAAACATAGGTACATACATCCATACAAACAAGACTCCATAACTAGTATTTTTCTAAATTTTATAAAGTTTCTTTTTTTTATAAAAAATTGTTTCAACAAAATTTATTGAGCTTGAGGCTATTGTGGGAAAGCAACAACAATTTGAAAAAAAAACTTTTGAACTCAAATTTTTTAAATCAATTTGTGTAGTTACTGACATACATACCTATGTACATTAGGTCGCCTCACTAAAAAAAGTTGCGGTTCTTTCACCAGAACTATTAAATTTATATATTTCATAAAAATATTAAAACATTTTTATGCAGACTTTTTGCGCTTCAACGCTTCTATCATTTGAAGTGATTTTTTTTTTGAAAAATAAATTTAAAAAACTAATTTTATTATAAAAAAAACTCGATATTTGGAACTATTTACAAATCGGCCTATCGCACGTTAATCTTAGCGAAAGTCTTAAAATATAATAAAGTTTATAATTGCTATGGAAAACAGTATACTTTTTTTTTTGAAGGGAGATTAATGCACTCTAATGCACATATGATTCTGAGTGAAATCGAATGTTTTTGTGATAAAGGTACATACACACGTATGTATCTTTCCAGTCCCTGCTTAGCTTCTAGCCTCGTCGTTGTCTCGTGCCTATTTTTGTGTTGCGCAAGGATATAAAATTCCACCCTCGCTATTCAGATATGCTGCACGCGAACAATTTAATTGAAAGAAATTAAGTTACATGCGATATGCATCAAAGCACGGCAGGTGGTTAAAATGAACATAAGGAATTGATTGAAAGTACATATGTACATACATATATGAATGTATAAAAGAGGCGATATGTGACTGGTTCTGCAGTTCTAAAAGCTGAAATTCATGAAACAAGCCTTTAAAGAAAAGAAAAAAAAAATTCTCGTAACGAAGGCAGACAGATAAGCGTGTTAGGGGACCAACTTTTTTCGACCGTTTTCTTTGGTTCAAAAGCTCAAAAGCTACCGCAAGAATAACAACCCACGCGGACAACGTCTCCGTCATAGTAAATAAAAAAAAGTTTTCCCTAAAAATATGCAAGCTGAAGGCCAAAGATTTTCACTTAACTGCTTATTAAGAATTATCAGACAATTTTCACAGCTAGCTTTTATGAAAAATTCTAATCTGATAAAGTGATCCATTAGTATACAATTTCAGTATGAAAAATATATTTGTATACAGCTCCAAGATCAACAAATGCAAAAAAAAAAGTATTATATAAACACACACAATCTCAAAACCCCTAGCAAAGCACTGAAGAAAAGCTAGTTGGTAAAATTATGGTTTTGTGTCACATTTATTGCAAGCAAGTAGTTTTCATAATAAATATAATAGGCTAATAAAAGGTGTAAAACTGTACTTAAATACACATGCATGACTAAATTAGTGGGTAAGAAAATTGCATTAAATCAGCTGTCTTGTTGTATGCCTCAATGGCGTCGCGCGGCTTTCTTTGAGGTCAAATAGTGTTATAAGGGTTTCTGCTTGAATGATAGATGCTTCTACAATACTTATGAAATTGTTGCCGGCAACGGGCTATAAGTGACACACTTAGAAAATATGCTACGTGTGTAAATATTGCATTTACATGCACGTGTACGTATATATGTTGTTTTTTTTTATAAACATATGTATTACATTAGTGTGCATCACTAACCACAAAAAAAAAAAAATCGGTACTGTTTTTTATTGTAAAATTTATTACATTTTAAGACTTTCACCAAAATATTTCGGAAAATTATAAATTTTTACGTGAGCTGAAACGATTTGAAAATGCCTCCAAAATTCTCATTTCGTTGATAAAATGTTGAAACATTTTTACACAAAGCTTTACGTTTAAACTAATCTATTATCTAAAGTGATTTTTTTGAAAAAATATTTTTAAAAACTAATTTTATTGATAAAAAAATTCGATATTCACTGGCCTTTTCAAATCAGCCCAGCTCACGTAAATGTTAATATTTGTTTTGAAATATATTGCCGAAAGTCTTCAAATACAATCGATTTTATAATTCAACGTTCATTTTTATTTTTTTTTGGTGAGGCACCTTAATGTACATTTGTATGTGAAAACTTATGCCTGGAGTATTATACACAAAATGTCGCATGCTAATTGAAAATCAATAGGCATTTTCTAGCCACTAATATATTGTATTTTACTATGTCATTTATGATTGGCTTCTGTTGAAAAGTGGGCTTGGTATAGAAATCAATGATGAACTTATTGCAATTGCCTGGGTTATTTTCTAATACAAATTAGGTCAGAAGCAAATAATTTTTCCTTTCTGTTTTTTAATTTGCCCCTTCTTACTTATTTAAATGTGTTCTATCTAAACTAAGTGAACGCATGATGGTCGGTAACATAAAATTCCAAGACATTTTGCTATTGTATCAGTTCTTTAAAAGCAAATATTTTTACTCAAACTTCGACTACTAGTTAGTTTTCTATACCTTTGTTAGCGGTAACATTTTGTGTTTTTGAAATTAAGTGGAAATACTTTAATGCTTAGAATCTTGTAATGAAGTAATTATAGCGCTAATGCAGTACTCATTAGTTCCCGCAATCTTAATTGAAATCAATATGCATTCAAACACAGTCAAAGTGCTTTCCTCAAAATTCCAACAAATAGCAATCCTGCTAAATTTCTTGCATAACCACAAAATTTGTGGCGTAATTATGCAAAGCCCAATACACAAACAACCACAATAGAGGGAAACAAATGCATAGTTAATACCATTTAAACATTCAAACTGTTTCCATAACAAAAACTGTAAATTCTGCTGATGTCAGTCAGTTCATTTACAAGACGGCCTGAAGTATGGCGCAGCCAATGAGGTGCAAATATACGTATAAGTTGCAAAGCAGCAGCTGGTTTGTGTGTAAACTATTTCACGCAAACAATTTCGACAAAGAGCACTTAAATTAAATTTGCTTACTTAAGCGTAGAAACCAGCTAAAATTTTTCATGGAAGTTTATGCAACATTTGCACTTAAAAAGTTGTGCGTTCGGAAGGTTAGGCAGCCATAGTAGAATACAAAGTGAGTGGTTATGTGGTTTAACGGTACATAACTTCACTTGATTTGATTTATTTTAGGCAAGCAATAAATCACAGACTTCAATCTCAGATAGCATGGAGTGCAAATAAGTGTGTGGCAGTAAGCAGAGGATGAGAGTTGGCATACAAGCAAATAGCTAAGGTTAAAAGCCTCAAAGTATGCAAGAGAAAAAATCGAAACCGAGAACTTTGAGAACAAAGCTTTGCTGCAAGTATTTGTTTAAGTTTTCAGGACTATACATAGTTAGGCAAATTTATTAATTCATTTGGCTACGTGAAAAATATGCATTTAAGTGTTTGAGTTTGGTTGCCATATAGAATTTTCTAAAAAACAAACATCACACGGCTTTGCCTAACATTTAAATATTTCATTCAATTCGCCCACATAATTTTGCTTTAAATTTATTGTACGAGTAGCGCTTTGTTTGCAATATGCTAATGAAAAAAAGTACATGCACACAAATGCATGCCAAAACTCGAACGTTTTTTCTCTTTTGTACCAATTTGTAGTTTGACAAATATTTTTCTCACTAATTTATTTTTCATGTTCAAGTTCTTGTTCGTGTGCACTGTTGAAGACACGCGCTTCATTCCAAAATACAAAAGCATTGCAGCAGCGTAGAAAAAAAGGAAACACGACTAAACTGCAATTTGTATTGCATATATTTAGGCGTCTGCCAATGGCGCATGTTCGTGATAAAAAATATGCAAATTTTAGTATGTTTTTATGTAGATATTTATAGGCGTGCCATTTGGCATTCACGCTGGCGGCACAAGGTTTTTGCACTCCTCCTTTTTATTTGGCGGAAAACTAATGTTTTGAACATTGCGATTTATTTCAACGCATTTATACCAAAAATTTTTATTCAATGACCGGTATTATTGCTTAAAAATAAGAAGAAAACTGTACATGAAAAATAAATTGCTTTAAAAGAATAGACTTTTTTGTTCAAATTAAAAATCTATACTGCTTGCATGATGGGAAATGCTTTTTGGAGAGATGGGATCGCTAGGTGGCGCTGCACAGTGATTCGAAACTGGCATTTACTTTTCATAATTCACTGGAGCCTGTATTTTTCAACCAATTTGATTCATTTTTTTTTTTTTAATGAAAGCTTGTAAAACTGGTAAGAGACCAGATTTTTGAATTTGTATTTGCCTATATTAAAGTTTTTAGTGCAGAAATTGTAGCAATTTTTAAGAAAATCGATTCTCCTGTTCCAATTAATAAATGCTACATAATAAAAACTAGTTGAAAACATTAAAAAAATAAAATGTTCACCAAAATATTTGTTTTAAGTTTTTAGAAAAAGTTTGGGTATGCAGTTGTATATATAATAAGAATATAGACCATTTAGCATGCTCGAAACTTTAGCGAAAAAAATCATTCACAATCAACGCGAAAGAGTTCGAGCCACTTGCAACTCGCACTTTATTATACTAAAATTTAATGGTCTATAACTCAGCAATCCCAAAATTAAAAAAAAAAAACTATAAAAAAAAAATTAATTTTGGGAAACATTTTTTTATAACATAGATGATATACTACATTTTTTCGTGAATTTTTGTTCGCTTTGGGGAACCATACAATTGTTTTCAATTAGTTCTTACTATGTAACATTTAATAAGTGGAACGGGAAAATCGATTTTCTTCAAAAACGCTACTTTTTCTGCACTTTGCACAAAAAAATTTATTATACTCAAATTTAAACTCAAAAATAGGACTGAACTGATCCCTTCCAAATTGTATAAGCTTTCGTTAAAAAAAATAATCAAATTGAGTAAAAAATTAAGGCTCCAGTGAATTCTGAACGGTAAATCACAGTTTTGAACACCACTGTGCAGCGGTCGCCTGACATTACAAATTATTAATTGAGTCCGATAAATTCATTTAAAACATTTTAAATACATAAAATTAAAAACAAGGCCCAAAAAACTAGAAGCTTTCAATTCAAGTAAGTATATGCTTTGTGCTTCTACTAAGTCCGCACTAACAAATATTTTCCTTGCTCATTGCCCTTAGCTGTACCTTAATGTATACAAATAAATTGCTATTCAGCTAACAAGTGAGAGTGCAAAGGAAACAAATAATGTTGCATTTCACTAAATACTTCTTTGTTGATGTTCTACTTGTCTCGTCTATGACTTTGACTCATTTGCCCACATTCGCTTGCATACACTTTGCGAGTGATTTTTTTTTTTTAATAACAACGCAATTGCGGTACAGTTACGCACCATATGCTGGCCAACTAAAATTCCATGCAAAGTGTTCTACAGTGGTCAGGCTGTAATATGGGTAAAACTCATAGCTTTTTATATACGTATTCGTCCATGTACATACATACATATGTACATGGAGTAGCATAACGACCGAGTGTTCAAGCAATGAAAGCGGATGCAGGAAACGCGGAAACGCTGTCCGTTCGCGAAAAGATAAGTTGCCACAGTTAAATTAGAATTGTGACAGTTATTATTTTTTAAGACAGCTTTAGAAAGTTATGAAATATTTTTGTTAACAGAATCAGTAGTGACATACAGCAACATACATATTTTTACGTCCTTAGCAACGAAGCAATATTCAGCCACCGTTTGAGAATGTGGATCTCGGAAATACTACATACAGTAGAGGATATGACTTAATGGAATATTTAATATTCTTTTGAGTGCAATAGCTATTATTCGGATTTTATTGTATTCGAAATAATGCATATAATGCGGAAAGCTAATGGAAAATTCAAATACATACACATAACCAGCAGCTAATCCTATTAAGTATTCTCTAAGTATATCTTAAAGTATATGCTTTGTATGTAGATATATATACAAATTTATCTATTTAATGAAATTTCTGACCTGCGGAGAATTGTACTAACACTTTCCCCTTCACAACAATTCGCTTTTGGTGACATTTTTTATAGCTAAGTGCGACTGCAATTATTTTTGTTCTTAAGCACCATAAAGTGCCTAGTTTAATACTTATACAAAAGCAGCACACACATGTACATACATACATACCTAAGTGTGTAAATGTATGTTTAAGTCCGTCTGTTCAACTATTGCAACGCTCAATTCAGTCCGACTTTAACTTATTAACTGACCACAAGTTAGTCACAAGGATGGTGCAATAGAGCACAGTGTACACCTATAAATTACGTACGATGAATAACTGACAATTTTACTTTAACGAAGAAATGAATAAAGGCGAACAAAGAAAATTATAGCACGCATGTTAACATACACTGCGTGGTAAAATTATAAGCGCACCATATACTTATTCACAAGTTTTAACAATTTATATTTTATTAACTTTAAGTTGTTTTTTTTATATAAAAATATAGTTTATTCTTAAAACAAATCGCATGGATGAACAAACTTTCATAAAAATTCTCAGCTTTTTAATTAGATTGGTTATACAGTATATTTTGCTTAGCTGCACATCCTTCTTTGCACGAAAAACTTGTGCACTTAACCGAAAAAGGCACTTAAGCGAATTTTCTTTACTACTTCAATGGGGAAGGTATCCAAGTCCCTATGAAAGCAAATAATGGAGAAGTACTTACCACGTATAAATTACGGCAAGCGAAATTTTTACCGAATAGTATCTAATTATCTATAAAACTACATAAATTTATAGCCATTTTCGTTGTCCTGCGAGATGAACAAAATAAATAAAAAGTTGTAAAAATAGGTAATTGTAGGGCCAGTGCAGTTAAACGTAATACTTTCTTTGATAATTGATACTAGTCGCATATTTTTTAAGGCAGGTATCGCCAATGTGCAGGTATGCTAAATGCATCTATCGGAGCAGTTTCCTTATAAATGTTAAAAATAATACCTCTGATGCGCATTTTGGGGTAGGTATCTTAAATGTGCACTTAAGCATAGAGGCAGCAAAGCAAAATATACTGTACATATTTTGAGCACATTTATGGCTTGGGCACATTTACAGTTTTGCAGGCTATTAAATTTTAGTATAATAAAAAATAAAGTGTAAATTTGAAGTAGCTATTAGGTACGTACCGTACATTTTAGCATATTTTTTACTGAAGGTGTTGCTTATTTTCTTCCATATATAAAAATCGTCGAACATACTTTTTATGCAAGAAAATGCACAACATCGTTAGCAATAATAATTTCCAAAAATAGTTAAGCCCTAGATACATTAAAGTTCCATTTTATTAAACTAATACTGACTTGAATTTTTTACGAAAGTTTGTTGATATTCTTTTCAAATATTGCACAAAGTTCGAAACGATTTTGGTTAAAGATGAAGCTAAATTTTTTATAAAAAAAAATAACTAAAGGCAAATAACAAAAAAAAAAATATGCCAAAACTTATCAAATGTGGTGCGCTTATAATTTTGCACGGAGTGTATGTATATATTATATATATATGTAAACACAATATCTGTCTTATATATAAATAGAAGTTCGTATGCCGGACATGTGTGCGTCATCGTTGGTGTCGCTACAAGCCAATGTAATAAAAGTAATGGATTTTCGTGAGTTTAACTTCAAGGGTGGAGAGATGAGCAGATGAGCCTTTTTTCGGTTGGCTAAGCATAACGTCATCAATGTAATGAAATTATGCCAGCAGAGGTGTATGTATGCGCATGCCAAGCAATTGCTAAATTGAGTATGTAAGGGAAATTGAAAAGAAAAGAGTTGAGAATGGCGAAAAAGATATAAAAATAAAATAAATCGATGAATAGATGGTGTAGTAGGAGTGAAAATGAAAAGGACATGTGTTGCGTTAACCGATTAATTTTCGAATAGAAAACGAGCAGGGGAATGGTGTTAATGAAGGCTGAAAATAATTATGCAAAAATATGATGACATGAATTTACCATACCCATACCATACACGAAAACGCCAGTCTGCTGTAAGCATCAACATGAACGATATAACTCAAATGTAGTAAAACCACGTGAATTTTTTGGATTCAGCCAAAATCGCTTAAGTGGTTAGAGCGCCAAAAAATAAGAAGTAGAACCACCGGGTGATCATGAAGTATACACATTTTTTTTACCAATTATCCAATTTCAATAACATAAAAGGTAATCTTTATAAAATGTCGAAAGAATGACGAGCATTTTATTGGCTAGAAGTCTACGAAAATCTCACTACAACTTCTTAACCCTTAATATATCATGCTGGAGTCTCCTGGATACCACATTTTTTAAGTATGTTACCAATTATTTGAGTTGGGTATTATTAAAATCAAAGTTTTGCAAGTTTGAAGATATACTGAAGTAATCTGGAGATATATTTTTCCATAAACTGATAAACATGATATAAAAATCAAGGTTTAATTGTTTGTTGTGGTTACGGAAGAATCACTCTCTGTGGTCTTCCGAAGAGGCCGACTGTTAGTTACGTTAAAGGTTAACCAAAAGCTCAACTTCAGGTCGGCGCAATAAATGTGTCCCCATATGTTCCGGGGCATCTTAATGTACATACATATATTCTATATCTATTCGTACATATGCATGTATGTGCGTCTTATTAATTATGAACAGACTAGCCATCTTAATAAAGTGTGCCAGCAATTCATTCATGGCTAATCCTACTCCATAAACAAGTAAAATTTCCACACTGTCTTCATTCACTATCCTAACTACGATACTGTTGGTGGCTTTTAAGTTACTACATTCTAGTAAATGCAACCAGACAATGATTTTCAGTTATTTTTTTACCTCCTAGCCAGCTACACCGCGTTTTTATACTTGCTCACCTTACTTTAGCTGGATAGCTTAATAAAGTGCGCTTTAGCCTTCAACGGGTACACTTATACACACATATACTATGTATGTACTAGGCATGTAGGCACGTATAAATGTCAGTTAGCTGATTCTCAGTTCAAACCGAGTCATTGGTTCGAGTTTCAGGAGGCAGTCTTTTGTCAGGCGTTTTATGATGGCGAATGTGTATGTTCATAGCTATGTGTGTGTATTGGAAGCTAACATACTATCCATGTATGTATGTAGATCCTTTCATTTTTCCCCCCCCCCCCCTTATCCAACAATCAACTTTAAAGCGATAGCATATCCTTTTTCAGGCACTTCTGCATTAAGTCTTTAGCAGCTCGCCTTTGCGAGTTCACTGCACTTTAATGAACTTTCATTGCAGTTTTTACTTAGTGCATTCCCTTATGTGTTTATTTTTATTCGTATTGTTTTAATTTACAAGTGTTGTAAATTTAAAGGACACCACAACAAAACTTAGCCATACAATAACTATCACTAAAGTAAAGTAAAGTAAAGTAAAGCATTTTACGAACAGCAATAATTTTCTCCCCAGTCGTGTTAAGTGTTTTGTTTTATATTTTATTTTGCGCTTGTTTTAGTGTTTTACGTCTGTGTAGGAACGCGACAGCATTTACCATGTATATATGCACAACTTTACAAATAAAATTACAAACATACATACTACATATATGTATATGTATATTTTGTGTGCCTATATTAGCTAGTTAATGGCAGTTAATGAAGAGGAAAATTGTTAGGTTCAGACCGTATAAGGCAGCAAAACGTTTAAGCAGCTGCGACTCAGCCGTAATTTAGCAACGAACGAACGACCGACCATTGCTTTTAAAGTGACTATGTAGTTGTAAGGTACGAGCGTAATTTTTAATTAAAATTGTTCGCTTAGTTGGTTTGGAATAGTGTTTATGTACATAAGCTGGAAGGAATATATGTATGTATTATGTACTTAGAAGTATACACAAGCATGCCGTTTCTTATTTAAAATTCTTTGAAAGCGTGAAAAACTGAAACTTTAGCTAGTTGAGCGAAAATCTTAGCATAGATTTGGGCGCTACAGCGCTAATGAAAATAATTAAGATAATGGGAGTAGCTCGACGTGGGTTCAAAGCAAATTAGCTCACCGGGAGGCTAATGACACTGAATTTGTATACATGTATATTTTGGTGGTTAAATTTTTTTTCTTCCAGGCTCCACGCAGGACTGATGAATATTGAAAATAAGGAGACCCGTTTTTTTTTTGAAAATATATAAAGTTCAGTTTTTTTTTAAGGTAAATATGCATCATAAGTTAATATTTTGAAGATTTTTTTTTAATGGTAATATTTTTATTTGTTCAGAAAATATTTATATTTACCGATTATATAGCATTTCTACAAAAGATATATTCTCCCATGTAAAATATGTATATGGAAAACTTCAAAGCCGGGATTGCTGTCAAAATAAAAAAAAATCTGACAGCAACAAATTTTCCTGTGTATTTTTGGACCACACTAATGTACATATACAGGCCAAGGTGAACTGTAAAAGTGCAGAATTTAATAATTTTCGAAATATTTCCTAGTACATTTTAAATCGTTTTAGAAAAGTATGGCTCATAAAAATGCTCAGATGCCATTTTAAGGATAATTTCCTCGGAAAATTTACAAAATTATTGTTTGCAAGAAGCCACTTCATACCAGTTTACACTGTTCTCTAAAAAGGAGCTATAAATATGCTCTTTATTAGATTCCAGCCCAAACTGGTATCAATTACTTTTGCGTAGACCACATTTTTTTTTCATTTTTCAACAATTTTTTTGAAGGCAATTACCCCAGCAATTAACTTTCATTACGTTAAATTTACTTTTATTTAGCGTAATTGACCATCACCGAAATTGAAACAAACAAAAAACCAAAAAAAAACATTTCAACTTTTTATTTCCCTTAAGAAGCATATTGAACTTAAAAAAATTACTTCCACATAAAAATATGTAAATTATCGTAGAATGGTCTTACAATCATACCCACACTGAATTTAGTCATTTAAAATTTAATAGCCTTCAAAAGTTATTGTCATGCCTAGCGCTCTTTTGATCATCGCCGACTTAAAGAACAAAACAAAAATCATAAAAAAATAACTATAAAAAACCACCCCCAAAAACAATGTTATGCAGAGACTGCGTGGTAGCAACTGGCTCACATTTATGTTGTACAACATGCAATTTAAGTTCAATTGATATAAACACAAAATTTTGAAAGCAAAAACGAGACCCGTGCGCCAGCGGCAGCAAACGGTCGTAAATTAGATATCATAGTCATGCCATTTTTTAATGAATATTTACTTCAAATGCTTGTAGTGGTAGTAATAAGAGTAAACATAAATTTTATTTGCTGAAGAAGGAAGTTTGTCAATTGAGTGTGTCTGTTGAGCAATTATGTGATATGTTAATTTTTCTTGTTGTGACATGAGACGCGTATTATTTTGGGTATTAAAATTTCGCTTTCAACTGATAATGCTCTAGAAGTTAGATAAAATGTTGTGTTGCTAAATAATTTTATTAGGATGTGCCAGAACTCAAACAAAATTTCGATATATTTACGATGAGTTTGTACGAAGATTACCACACCTTAGCAATGAGGGCATGTTGCTTCGATCGTTGCCTTGCATGTTGCATTGTTGCTCATAGAAATTCGTTGCCGCAACTGTCGCCCGAAAATCAAATTTGTTTGATATCTTGTCCTGGTTACCGTGTCGATTGCCTCGTGTGAATCGCTGTGTATTGAGTTTATTGGCTTAGTTCATTGAAAACAGTTGAGCTGAAAAGGGGTTTTGGTTGAAAACAAAATTTTCTCCCGTATGTTCATTTCATAACATAGCACACACTGAGGTTGCCGCAATAGTTGCCTCTATGGTTGCCTCATGTATTGAACAAGAAAAGCATGTTGCAGCTTTACACAAGAATAATTACACATTTGTGCATTAATAACGTTTAATCGTAGCAAAAATAATACTTTTTAGTTACTCCACATAGAATATAGAATTCAAAGATACAAAATTGCATGGGAGATTTGTGCTCTTTTCAGGTCAGCTTTCAGTGTCCATTTTGTAGATCTGGACCTTACCTGCTTGTGCTTTACTACCGTTTACATTTTTGTCGCTCTTCGCTATAATATCCCAGCTTTCGTTGTTGAGCACCATGACTACCGACAAACATTGTTGTTCGATCCGATTGCTACACATTGACTATTCTCCAATTTTTCGTGTCGGGTGTCAAAAACGTTTAGCACTCATGTTTCCAGTTATGTTTTATACGCATTTTCAGTGGTGTATACGGACCCTGCTAACTACATTTGGGGTATTAACAACGGTGTCGTAAGTGTCGTATTGTTGTATGTTGTATACTTTAAACGCTTAAAAAATATATCAGTAAGTTCTCTAAACATTTATTTGAGCTTTTAAAGTTTACGACATACAACAATACGACACTTACGACGCTGTTGTGAGTCCCTAAATTGTTTTCACCTACTTTTTGTATAATGTCCTCTAACACCTTTACGAAGTTCTACTCAATCTCAAAAGATGCTGTTCATGGGCTAAGGATGCTCGGTGATCGTTAATTGTTTGTGAGACGGACTATTCTTAGGACTTCTCAAGCCCATATCTATGTATCTATACGAATGTTTGCGACTGATGTGTGCCTCTACGATGTGCTCTTTCCGCCGTAAGATCCCCCCGGGGAACCTTAGCTCGAATTGGGGCGGGGATGATTATTTTTGGCGACCTTTTCGAATGAGAATTTTCGAATTCGTAACCTTAATTGGTCCCACAAGGTAACTCGTTCGCCCGGCAAGAGATCCGTTGTGGCCGTGTAAAAATGAGTAGCTCCGAAGGTTGCCCATATCCGAAGCACTATGTTTGTCACCGGGGTTTGCAAAGGGTCTCAGCCTGACTGATGCCCGGTAGATAAATAGAGGTAACTTATCTACAAATAATAAAAAGGTGGAAAGGAACCCTTACAAATTTTGATTCTTCAACACAATATTGGAATCGTAGAGACGAATATTTTTAGTTTATGAGAAGCACAATACCAAAAAAAATCATCCCCTTTCATTTTTGAAAGCGAAGGAAAGATCATAATTTATATAACAATTTTCTTCACAACTTTGCTGTATTTACATCACAACTACTTATGAGTTTAGACTTCAGCGTTTAGAGAACTTTATAAACATATATTTGCTAAGAATTCTATGGTTATGGTAATTTAATAAGGACCAACTACTATGGAGCTTACATTTCCTTTAGTTATAAGATAAAAACGAAAATGCATTTTCCATGTACTGTGCGGTTACTTAAAATTTAAGAGTTTCGTCGCCCCCCCTTTTGCCTACAAGTGAGCTTAAGTGCTTTACGTAAACTTGACTACAACGAAGAGCAGCCAATTAATGATCCTTCCAAATTTCTTGCTTTAGCTTAAGTACTACAGCTGCTAGTAATAAAACAACAAAAACAACAAAGCTTATTGTATGCTGTCTGCCAAGCACATTTGTTAAGCATTTGCTACCTTCAAGAAAGTCGGAAGTGTATACCTAGTTACGAGTACATACTACATATACATATATGTATGTATGCAAGGATACTTCCACACATTCGTTAAAGGTATTTTTTGGTAGGAGCACATCCTTCAGGAATACCAAGCAGGCCATTTGTGTACAATAGTTAAATATTAGTATCTGCGTGTCTTTTTGGCAGTCGATATTTTTCTTAGTCGAAAGCAATAAACCTATTTGACGTACTTTGGACACCCTCGAGAAAAAATAGAAGCAAAAAAAGGAAAATAAAAAAGCATGCATACATATTTGTACGAAAAGGGCATAGGAAATAGAAAGCTGTTTGGAAGAGGCAAGGAAGCAAGGCAGCTCGTATTTGCAGACGCCACCAAATTTATTTTACTTTACTTTTGCTTGCTTTCGCTGCAATTCGCTTGGCGATTTTTCCAAAAATTGTGCTTCCAATTTTTTATATTTTTTGTTTTCTCCTTTCCTTTTCGTTTTTGGTTTCTTTTTGTTTTATTTATTTTATTTTTATATATGCATTTCCGTGCCAACGTCAGGGGAAATGTCGAAGATTTATTATCTTTGCCTTGGAGCTTTTATTTTATTTTCGTTTTTTTTTTTTTACTTTTCTCTTGTTTCCGCTTACTTATTTTCGCTACCTTGGCGATTTTCTTTTCGGGCAATTTTTTGTTTTGCAACGCACTGTTGCTTACTCGGGCACAACACAGACACACCTTGTACATGGTAGGGATGTTGCGAATGGGGTGGTATTGGCAGCCGCGGATGCGAATGCGGATTTCAAGTATTTTTAAGAAATAATTTAAGCAAATAGTAAATGGAATAGTTAGTAATTTTAAATAATATTTATTTAACTATTTGGTACTTGAATTTAAATCTTAGAGTGCTGAGTGCTAAGTGTTGACTACAATTGAAAAATGTATGCATTTTTGTAAGAAAGCATTGAATATTTTATAAAAGCATATATGGGATATGCGTACGTTTACATACATACATATTGAGGTGCATAAATTTAGGGACCCACTAGGTGTGTCACGTATAGATTGATTGCGCCAACCACAAGCAAGCTAACGCTCAAATTCGCACAGCAACCAACAGTTTACCAGCCAACTTAATTCCACAAGTAAATTTAAGGCATTCCTCAACATGCATGTCAATATGTATCGGCAAAGAGGTGTCTCAATCTATCATTAATTATGTATGTAGATAGCTTCATTTGCATTTATCCTTTTCCACACACACACATACATTTCGTGCATGCGATCACACCAGCTGCTGCCGCCGCTGCTATCAGTCTAACTCGTAATATTATTTGTTTTTCACTTTTTCCCATACTCCACTATCTCCAACGCTTAATCCTTGCAATCGCTGGGGTTGAATGGCTCTCTCTTTACTCATTTCCTATCCAAAGTGACTTTTGCCCCTTGCCTTCGTCCTTCTGCTGCTTATTTTACCTTTTTATTTACTTAAGCTTTTTCGGTTTTTTTCACACTGATGTTTGTTGGGCAAACCCCTTCCACTACAAATGTCATGTTACCTGGAGAGAGGGTGTGAGCTTAATACAAAAATGCTACACATTTACATACATACACGCAAAGCATTTTTACATGACCATTTGTGTATTTTTCCACATTGCTATGCCTTTAAAATAGTACGTACTATTTGATATTTAGTAGACACAAACCTAAATTCGTACGTATGTATATACAGTGGCTCAAACAAGTGTTCACATGTTGATTTTTTTAATTTTTCTATAAAAATATTGTCCATGCTTAAACCAAAACCACACACATTTTGAAATATTTAACAAATTTGCATCAAAATATGCAACTTTTTAATGAGAATTTTTAGAAAAATTTTGCAGTTTTAAAATACGCGTTGATTTTTGATAACTTTGTTTAAAAACTGACATTGATATTTAGAAATATTTTTACTAACGGTCTCGTGGATTTATTTCCTAGAAATTCATGGAAAAAAGTGCAAAATTCGTCTGAAAAAAAAAAATTAAAAATCAACAAGACTCTTTAGCCGCTTAATATTTGATTACAGAAAAATTGTATGGGCTATAAAACTGTAAACTCAAAAATTTTCTAGAAATTCATAGTGAAAAGTTCGAAAGTTTTATGAAAAGTTGTCGAGTTTTTCTAAATTGCGTATAAACCTTTAAGCTTTGTTGAAAAACATTTTTATACGTATTAAAAAAAATTATCATCTGAAAAAGTACAAATATAAATTTTCCAAAAACCTTATTATAGAAAAATTGTGTGCGCTATAAAACTTTATATCCAAACATTTTCTAGAAATTCTACAAAAGAAAAAGTTCGAAAGTTCGAAGAAAATTTGTTAAATTTTTCTAAATTGTGTATAAAGGTTGAATCTTTAATTTACACGGTTTTTGGTTAAAGCATATTTTTTATGAAAAAAGAAGTAAAAAATTTGAATATAAAAAAAATTTTTAATATTAAAAAAAAATCATCATCTGAAAACTTTTTTGACCCACTGTTTAAATATATAAACAGTTAAGCACCCTTCTCGACTTCGTTTTGTGCATTTGTTTGAGTGCCTAAATTCGCTTGTAAAGTTAGATATGGTTGCTATTGTTGTCCTTGCGTGTCAGTGACCTCTTGGAAATGCATTCGAATTGTCATTTGTGTCACACGAACCGACAGGGATATATAATTTCAAGAATGGCGCTCGTATTTAAGTTTAGTCTACGCTGTCACCAGTAGAAATTACAACAGATTAAATTGGCTGCGCTTACAATATGTCCATAAATACTATTATTTTGTGTATCTACAACTTTTCAACAATTTAAAAGATTGCCCAAAAAAGTTTCACTCTTTATCTGTAGTATGTACATTAGGGTGGTCCAAAAAAAAGAGTAAAGTCGGTCTCTTACGTTATTTTGGCGGTTAGGGCTCCATATGTATACCTCTTTTTTATCTTAAAATAAAATAATATTTAGAGGTCGCTAAAATCGCTGTATGTATTTTATGTGTATGGGGAAAACCCAATTTTCGTAGAAGTGGTATAGAATTCTTGAAAATCAATATTTTTCGTCCAGAAAACTCTGTTTCTCTGCCGGAGACATTCAGTAATATAATACCCAATTGTTTGTTTTACTATTTTTCAATACTAGTGATTGCACTTTTAAGGGGTTTTTAGGGATTCTTTAGAAAATAGTAATATCAAAAACTGGTTAAATATATATTTGGGTATTATTATTGAAAGAGAAACATAGTTTTCCTACCGAAAAATATAGATTTTCAAGAATTTTAATAATTTCTACAAAAAAGCTTTTGCCCCCATAAAAAAACTCGAAAAATTTTTAGAGCTCTGACCGACCTAAAAAAACAAGGGTATGTATTATTTTCTTAAATTCAGAATTACCTTTTTTACCACCCTAATATACATATGTATGCATATATAGTCATCTCGGGTTTTTATTTAGGAAGTTCAGAATGGGTTTGGAATCATCGGTATTTCAAAAGTTCTTTAGGATGTAAAGCTTGCCATGCACATGCATATTCCCTTTGAGATACCCAACAAGCGAATTCATAAAATGTGGCAGAATCGATGACGTTAGAAAATATATGATTTTCAACCATTAGAAATTTTTTTGTTGGTACTGGTTCACTGTGGCATATTAAAAAAAGCTTGCGTTTAGACTCTGCCATAGTATCTAAAAAAGGAAAAAAATCAGTAACTTGCAAATACTTGCAGCCAAAAATTATATGTATGTACTTTGTTTTTGCTGTTAGTGTTCTATTGTCAAATTTCTGCTATTCTTCCCAGAAGGAAAAAGAGGGAAATAAAATACAAAATACTTACTCTCACTTTTCACCCCTTTACTAGCGAAATAAATAATTTTGACAACCAGGAACCATTCGTAGCTGATTAAACCACGCCACCTTATATGAATTCGCCTTGATTATCATGTGTCAATGTCATGTTTACTTTTTTATAGTAATTTTTCTATACTCAACTTGGGAGCACGAAAAATTTAGAAGGACTGGAATTCATACCTTCATTTATCTATGTCGGGTTTTGAAAAAATTTTCGATTTCTGTAAACTGAACAATGCCCCAGAAACCAGTCAAAAGTAGGAATATCCGACTTTGAAGAACGAATGAGAGTTTTGAAGTATAATGACCTCAGAATTGGATTACCTATACTACATGAAGACTAAAGTCACATTATTAAGGAGCGTATCAGATTTTCGGGTCAAACTCTGGAACTATTGAAAAAAGTATCACTCACTCTCAAGAAAATATCAAAAAAAAATTTCTCGATGTGGAGACATCGTTCCAGAGTATAACTTTTTCACAGTGTACATCCGAAAACAGTGATCTATAACTAAAACGAATGCCGAATTTCCAGAAGGCATTCAAATTACACAAAATTTATGCCATTAAAAAAATACCATGTGTAAATAGACTTAAGGACCATTTTTATGAGGATAATGGCAAGGGCATTTTTAAATACCCAATATTCAGGGCCTTTTAAGGAAAAAATTGCTATGACTGAATTCGAGTGAACTCGAAAATATTGTAGGCAGCTTCGAATGCTGCTCTTTGATGAATCGAAATC
Organism: Rhagoletis zephyria; assembly: GCF_001687245.7. Classification (NCBI taxonomy): domain Eukaryota; kingdom Metazoa; phylum Arthropoda; class Insecta; order Diptera; family Tephritidae; genus Rhagoletis; species Rhagoletis zephyria. Next base: position 669,158 of record NW_016157130.1, on the reverse strand, counting down.
AGCTGGCGCAAAGGAAACAATAGCGACATATATGTATGTGTGTCATTTTTTCCGCGCTGCCCCAACAGATTCAGTGATAGCATGCCCATAGATTTCACGAAAATCCAGTGAATCGGGGCTTGTCATTCAAAATTTTGTAATGCAATGACTTGTGCGAATTCAGCATAAGCATGCAATCTGTGTCGAGAGTATTGAATATTCAAATAAAATGGAGACTAATAAAGAATTAGTTAGTAGTAGACAGGATTCGGTACAATAAGATGCCTTCCGATGCCAAAAAAGCTCATTTTGGCCTGAAGTTTTGCAACAGAAAGTGAGCGTTCATTCAGAAGTACTTTAAATCAACGGCAATGGATAGCAGACAGAAGTCGGACCAGGAAGGTGCTGGACTGAAACGGTGAACTTTGAATATGAAAATGAAGAAATTCAATATTTTTTCGGCAATTTTTTTCGGTAAAGGTAAAATAAAAAGTAAATGCAACAAATTATTTATTGAAAGGGTAGTTTTTCTTTTTACCTTACATCTTTATAATCATATGTTTATATATAGAACGTGAATTGGGCAATTTACAAGTCTCTATCTAGGCATTGTAAGACCAACACCTACATGTGCAGAGTTCAAACACTTATATTTTACTTTATCGACAGTAAAAACAAACTTTACCTTTTCTACAGCGTGGCTTTATGTTCGACGTATTTAGCAGCTAAGCAATCAAATGTGGTTCTTCCTACAACGATGCAATATTTTTGTAGACGTCCTAGTGACTATCAGCAGAGATAATATTCACATTTTCAATTTTTTCACGAAACAATAGTAACAACAACGCTAAACTGAGTTATCACAGCAAATAAGGCAAGAATTAGCGCCAATGAAAAACAAAACCAAGCTATGAGCGCCGCAATGTATGCTATGCCAAAATTATTTTCAAATACAAGCACTCAAGCACTATGACAAACAAACACATATAAATTCATATTTTATTTTAAAGGCCAACATAGAATTTTTGTGGTAGACTTGAGCGGCACTCGAGCGACAGCATAGCATTCATATATTCCACTCATGGCCAGCCGAAATTCATATCCATGTACATATTTATAAAACATCAAGAGGCGAACAGAACGTGCCGAAATTTTACACTACCGTGCATATGTATTGTATTGTATGTACATATGTATGTACGTTTGTATGTATGTATGCACTTGCCACAGCTTTGTCTGCTCGCAGACACAACACAATAGCGCAAGGATACCGGAAGTGAATTTGCGCAGGGTGTGGCACACTGTTTTTTTTTAGAGAATTTTATTTACATCCAAACTGTTTTCTGTCTAGTAGCTTAATATAATTTATTTAATTTTCTGCTTTTCACTTTGATCTCACTTCATTTGCTTGTCTCACTTTCATTCAATTACCTACTTAATTATATACAACAGTCACGTTATTTGTTTTTCCCCAACTAGCGCAACCGCTCATTTATTTCGCGTCCAACCGCATCCACCGAAAGTCAAAATATGTTTCCTACTTGTCGAGTGGTTGGCGGCGCGTTTGTAGCTGTTGCAAGTACTTATTTGAAAGAACGCAGCTGTTTTGTTCGTTATTCGAAGCAGGAACAGCGCGTAAATTGTTGAATACAATTGGCGTTGCAAGAGTGGAGTGCTTTTCGAAAATGGAATTTAAGAGCGCAGTAGTAGCGTAAAGAGAAATAGATTTCATGGTGAAGTTTTTCCTTATGTGAGGTGAAAAGTTTTATGTGAATTTTGCTGTGGGAAACATGCAAATTCGAAAAAGCTTTTGTTGAAATTACAGTGAGTGCTAACTATATACGCTGGGTGGAGATAAACTTGCGTCTATAAATATTCACTCTCTGGTGGGAAAAAAATGTTGCTTCGTAATTAGAAAGAAGAGGCTGTAAAGCAGAAATCTTTTTCTTCAACGAGGAAGGCGACAATTTTAGCAGTTTATTATGTACCCCGCCATACGCGCCAACTACCGCGGAATTAGCCTTCTAAGCATAGGTTACAAGGTCTTATCGAGCGTATTGTGCGAAAGACTGAAGCCCACCGTCAACGAGCTGATTGGACCTTATNTATTTGAAATAAAAGTAATAAGGATGAATAAGAGTGTGCTTACTAGGGTTTAGAAAATTTATTTTTAGGTCCAAATTCTATATTACCAGGCAATTTTTTCCTATTTTCCATGACAGAGAGTTCAAAATGTAATGTTCATTTACAATGTGAAAAAAATTTTAACTTTGAATGCAGATCATATTTTCACAAATACTAATCCTTATTGCATAAATTGCCGTTCGTCACTTTCGTACCTAATGGGTCATATATTTTCATGCATTTATACGTAACTAGTAAAACATATAAATACATTTTTATACAATTCAGTAATGTGTTTTTTGTTTATAACTATTCATTATTATACAAGGGTCATTCCATGTTAAAGAGTAAAACGACATAGATTTTAAAATGCCTTAATTATCCCTATTTCAGTAGTAACCTCTTGCGAAACGACTACACCCATTAATCTGTTGAATAGGATTAAAAAAATAAAAAGAAAATGTAATTTTTGTCTATGGAAAGTTTTACTTCATTTAAGTATAATAACTTTACACCATTCACAAGGGCCTGTCCTACCAGTCACAACATTAAATATTTTTAATATTTTTTATGAAGGCTATATCAGCCAAATTTTTAATGAAAACGAAAGCGTATGGTATATATTTTATGACACGAAAAACCTGTCTTCAAAATAAAGTGTAAATAGAGGGATTTTTCAATGTCCCATCAGTCACATTCATTCAAATGATAGTTACATGAAACTAAGAAATTGTTTGTTATTTTTGTTAAAGCAATTTTATACACTAGTTATCGTTTTTATGTCAAAAATTATCTATAATCTATTTATAAGTCACGACAACATAGTTATAATTCACAGTTGATCATATTCTCCAGTCAAAATCGAATAACTCATAACATATCGCACATCAGTTTCAAAAGAGGGACAACTCAAAAATCAGCTCCAAAAGTATAACTGCTTCTGAATCGTGCAGGATCAACGCAATTAATACAAAAACCAATATAACAGTAGCATTCTAGTTAGATAATATAATTATGAAGAAAAAAGCATTTGCAAAAATTAGAAATAAATCCTACAAATTGATTTATGTAAACAAATCGACTAAGATTTGTTTTTTTACTTGTACTACGCCTTTTGAAGAATAAGTGCGATATAATTCAGTGGTTTTCTGATATACATAAATATAATAATAAGATAATATGACGTCAATGAATTTAATTGTAAGAAGGACGAATAGGTATTGAAACTTAAGAGAGCATTTTTATTTTATTTTTATCCTAAACTGATACAGTTAGAAGAATGAATTTCTATAGTGTGGTAGTGTATAAAGTAGTCTTTAAAATGTTTTTTTTTTTAATACAACTACTGGGAACTTTCAAGGATTTTCAAGGACTAAGTTTTAAAAGGACTTTTTCAATATCTATTCGTCCTTGTTCACCAAAAAAACAAAAAATCCTTATGTCATATAGAAAAACTAAGAACGCAGTTTTACTATATTTGGTCCCTAGGTTCGCGGAGCATATATTCAGATTTTTTGGTATAGAAAATTGACTGTCACATGGTGTGCTGGCTGGACCCATTAAGTACGAATGTGATGTTAACAAAAATCCTTATAAGAACCTTTTTATTGTGTTTTTAATGTTGTTTTATTTTTTGAAGGATAGCTAATCAAAATTTAGGAAAAGTCAAAAAATCGCTAGGTCATTTACAAATACGTCTATTTTACAAGTAAAATAAAAAAAGGTCTGGCCATCTTATTTTTCTGTACCCACTGTGCAACAAATAGCCCGAAAGTGCTTTGAATGGCGCATGTCTAGACACTTCAGAGCAATTTTCGAACTCAACTGACAGTTGCCAGCTACAAATGTCAAAGTAGAAACTCTTAGCCCAAGGCAATAACATACGTAAACGCTTTACAAGTAACAGCAATAGCCGCAGGATAAAGTAGCACACAAACACAGAAATCCAACAAAGGCTGCCGGAAACAATAACGAAAATTGTATGAAGGCAAAGGAGGGAGCATAAAAATGGTACGACATGCAACGTACATACACTGTACTTGAAAGATTTCGAAAAGAGTGATAGGATATGCAACAATTGCTTTTTCGAATAACTATGAAAGAGTACGAATGTGAAAGAGATCGCAAAAGCACTAATTTCAGTTTTCTATGTTCGAAGAGCAAAAACCAACTTTGCATTCATTCATAAAATTTTGCAAAGCAAGCTGCGGTTGCGAAACTGGTTGCATTAGCGCTTTGATTGTAGGAATATTAAATAAGTGCATAAAAGAGTTTTATTTTTTATTTTGTTATTGTATATCAATAAACACAAAGGCGTGTAGGTTTTTCAAATATCAGCAATAATTTTTTGCTCTTAATTTTTTCTTTGTTCCGTGCCAAACTTGTCTTGTAGCAGCAACCCAACCCACACAGCTGTTGATTGCTTGTTGCTGCCACCGCTGCAAGTCGTAGCTGCAGCTTTACTTTATGAATGAAAGCGAATTTTGCTTTTGGCATAAAATACTTCAAGCTCCTATTTGTTTATTTTTTTGTGGCCACAAATTGCTTGCTGCTGTTGGCGTAAAAACTTGTTCGTTTGCTTTTGCATTACTGAGTACATATATCGCACTCGCCTCGTTTAATTGTAGACGGAAAGAATGTTTTTTGGGCCTACGTTAAGTTGTTCGTAAATTGGCGGAAAAGGCGTTAAGGTGGAATAGTCGCGTGTGCACATGCGCGTTAAGCGTAAGCAGCGCAGCAAGCTACCTGTCAAATGGGCGTATGGGTGACTTGCAAGTTGCAACTTGCCAGCCAGCAGGCGATGAGTTATTGTGCAATAGAATGTACACTAGACGGCAAATGAAAGTGTACACTCTGTTCTAATATAATATTCACAATTATTTTCGTGAAAAATTTTTTGCATTAATTAATTATGAAAATACATATAGTTCATTCTATAATATAAACCATATAAATCAAAGTTTTACACTTTATATAAAGATAGCAAAAATTAAAAAAATTTTCATAAAAATTTTCAACTTTTTATTCAGAATTTCAAACAAAGTACAAACAGTATGTTGTTTTGTATTTTTTTCCATATAGTTAAGCATGAAATAAAATGCAGGACACCGTTAGCAACAAAATTTCAAAAAATCAACCTCAGTTTTTGTAAACTCCACTTCTTATATACAAAAAAACGGTCCAAAAAAAAATTCTCAAAAATCAACGCGGTTTTTTAGTCGGTTGAAACTTGCAATTCATTAGACTCAAATAGAAAAGGCCACCAAACGACACACCCAAAATTTTTTTAAAAAAAAAAAAAAAAATATTATTTTTTCTTTAATTTGTGAACTTTATTCAATGTGTGAAATTGGTTTTATATTGTCTATATATATAATTTTCATACATAATTAATTCAAAAACTTGTTCATGAAAATAATTTTGAATATTATATTAGAACATGGTGTACACTTTCATTTGTCGCCTAGTGTATGTACCTGCATATCACATTCATTTGAAGGAAAATTTGTGTATTCATAGTTGCACATGCGTGTACGCATAAGTAACAGCTCTCGTTGGGCTGCATGTCACTTTGGTGGATTAAAGATAGCGCTTGAGAGGTTTTATGGACCCAAGTGATAAGGTATGCAAGTAAGTGATCCCTGGCCTACATACATATATTCTAGTGAGTGGCATTGTATGTTCGTTGAATTTCTGTTAATAAAATGACTATTGTGGATTCGATTTTCATTAGAAGTATTAATAATACATACATACAACTAGAGGTTGAAGACCTAAACCATGATATATAAAGCCAATTACAATCTTTTCAGAATAAATGCTTTACACTTTCATAATTGAAATAATTTTATAATCTAAATATTATTGACATAATGATTGCAAAGTGCGTTTTTATAAATGCTCCAAATTTTAAAATTAATCAACCCGAAGCTATAAAGAACGTACCGGTAACAAGTCGATCTGAAGAGACGCATAGATTTGCAATTTGAGCTTGCTTTTTTATTACATCTACATTATTCTGCTTACCAGTTTAAAAATATACATATGTGCCTTCAAGACTAAAAACATCAGACTCATTGAGAAATGGTATACAAAAACTACGTAGGGCTCATCGCAATGACTCGAATCATTCAGGTCAAATAGAAACTGGTACCGAGTGTAGAAACGGTCTTTACATTTGAAATTATTCGTCACTAAACAGCCACCTTACAGGGAACTGTAAACTCTCCCTGAGCGAAAGAATTGAGGGTGATATCTGTTTATAAAGATGGGTCCTAAAGGAAGCGTTTATGTTCTCAAGATAAATTAGTAGAAAAGTGTTATTTCAAAGGTTTTTTCGCTTCGAATGTAGGTCTAGGTATCGAACCTAATTTTTCTGCATACTGACAAAAAGTACAATGACTTTGTATTTTAAAATAAGTTCTCTTTTATTGAGAAATAATACATACAAATATGTTTTCTGGAGGTTTGAATCACTTTGATAACTTTCTAGTAGCTATATTAATACTAGATTTTAAATTATCCAAATATGTATAACTTTTTGTATTGATAAACATCTGTATCCATATATCCACTGATCCAATCGAACAACAAATTAAAGTGCCAATCGTAATTGTGTGCATATTCACAATATCATACATACAAACATAATATTGCTGCTGGCTAGCTAGCTACAATTATCGAAATTGGAATAAATACGCCTTGCGCCTAACGGCCGATTGATTTTGCTATAGAAATGGCCAGCCGCAGAAATGGTCCATTGGGCATGTGGCAATATGCATATGAACACTTAGGCTACATACAAATAAACATACAGTGACTCAAACAACTGACCACGTATTGACTTTTTTTTTCGAATTGCTCATAATGTTTTTCGAGTTAAATATTTTTGTCCAAACTTTCACCAAAACCATATAAATAATAGTTTTAATCTTTATACGAAATTTAGGAAAATTCAACAACTTTTCATTCAAATTTTCACTTTAAAATCTGAATCTTTAGAACATTTTTGCAAGTTTCAAGCGGCTAATCGCACTGATATTTAATGATTTTTTTGTAGATACATATGTATGTATATATATGTATATGTATGTACATATATTTGCACATACATAAGTGTGTATTCAAAAGTTTCGTGCATGTACACATGTAGATATCTATGTACATACAGTGGTGGAAAAATAAATTGGAACACGGAATTTTAACACATTTTTCCTATTTTTCTTTTGTTTACTTAATATATGTAATAATAAAAATTTATTAATATACTTTATAAAAGTATAGCTCATTATCTTACAAAAACCAAATAAATTCATATTTCAAACTTTGTGCAAAAATTATAAAAATTCTGTAAAATTGCATCTAAATTTTGAACTTTTTAATCAGATTTTTTCGATTGTTTTTTGAGTGTGAAGTTTTATAGCCCATTAAATTTTAGTAGAATGAAGCTGCATAAAAATCGGTTTGATTTTTGGCAATATTTTTTAACGCATTTTCTTCCATACAAAGTATGTTCGACAATTTTTTTGTATGGAAAGAAGTGCGTAATACATTCAAAATAAAAATTATCAAAAATCAACGCGACTTTTTAGGAACTTAAGAGTTACACTTTATTTTACTAAATTTTAATGGGCTATAAACTGCGTACTCAAAACAATTCTAATCAAATCTGATCAAACAGCTGAAAACTTAGATGCAATTTTGCGGAATTTTTATAATTTTTGCACAAAGTTTGAAATATGAATTTATATGAATTTTGTTAGATAATGAGCTATACTTTTATAAAAACAAAAAAAAAAACATATTAAATAAACAAAAGAAAAAAAACGAAAAATTGTTAAAATGTCGTGTCCCTATTTATTTCTCCACCACTGTATGTATTCATATTAATCGCAGCTGAAACACACGACGTTTCAAAAGCCAACAAGTTGTCTGCCGACAGTTTAAACCTCCAATTGGCAATTGCAGCTACATAGGCAAACCCACACATGTATATACATATGTATACACAAACATATATACATATGTGAATGCATATGCCATTGTATGAATGTTGGCTTATAACAGCTGTAGGCAACGGTGGTCATAAGTGGGCGGATAAAGGCAAAAAAAGAAGAAAAGGTTTGCCAGAAATGAACGATTATTATGACTGCTCTTATTCAGATCGTTCGATTTCGCAATCGCTTTTGTGCAAGAAATAATACAAATTTTCAATTTTTATTTCTTTTGGGGTTTCATATGGGAAGGTATAAATGAAAATAAATAAATGGTGATATATGCAAGTAAATATATACATATATGGAGAAATCCACGCAATCTTTGACTTCTTTGATCTCGGTTGTTTACACATGAAAAAAAAATAATTAAACGCATGTAGGCCTTTAGTGCGGCTACACGACTATCCGATCTGATGACGTACATAAAAACGAAAGTTGATTGAACGTTTTAAGGCATTTATTTAAAAAGTTGTAATTTTTATTGCAATTTTCTTTTCAGGCATCACTAAAAACGGTTAACGGAGATGTAATTATTGCATCAGAATGTCTAACAAGCTGCCCGAACAAAATTAAAAATGTGTGTCCCGAAATTTTAAACTGATTTTTTTTTTGTAAAAAATCAAAAGTTTCGTGGATTTCCCCATATGTATGTATATACATTAGGGTAGTCATTAAAAAATCAAATGCACGATTATTTTAAAATAACTAAGCGAAAGAGAACAACCAAAGACTTCGAAAAAGCACCTTACTCATTGTTATTGCTCTTTACACGTGGTGAATTTTGCAGAGCGGCATCTGGAATGTTTGATTTCCGCAAAGTGAACTTGCTAAACCATTTCCGAATTTTCAACAACAGATGGCGCCACCAGCGCAATTTCAGTGACGGTGAGATATAAAGAGTACAATTTAGTTTTGAAATTTCAAGTTGGATCTTTTTAAATGAAAATAATTGATATGTAACTGTTAAATTTTATTTTAAATTTGGTGAACTGCATCTTTATTTTAAAAGTTTATATTCGTCTAAAAAAGTTACGTAATTTTTTTTTATAAATGTATGTACTTTGTTTTGGAACCATCACGGAACTGTGAAGTTTAAGGGCTGGTTTTTATATATGTATGTACATTAGACTGCATCACTCCCCATACAAAAAAAAATCGTTACTGTGTTTCCATTGGAATTATAAAATCTATTATATTTTAAGACGTCCACCAAAATATTTGGAAAAAAATTTAGATTTACGTGGGCTGCACCGATTTGAAAATATCTCCAAAAATTTATTTTTTTATGAACAAAAATAGTTTCTTAAAGATATTTTTTGAAAAAATCCCCTCAAATGGCAAAACAGTTATTCAAGTTTTTCGTAAATCAATCTTCAAAAAAAGTGAAAAGGTTTTTAAATATTTTTATGCAGATTTTTTAAGCTAAATCTGTTTTGTCATTTGAGGGGACTTTTTTTCAAAAACTCTTTAAGAAACTATTTTTGTTCATAAAAAACTCTATTTTTGGAGGTATTTTCAAATCGGTCCAGTTCACGTAAATCTTAATATTTTTCCCAAAATTTTTGGTGGACGTCTTAAAATATATTTAATACATTTTGTAATCCCGGCGGAAAAACTGAAATTTTTTTTGGTGATGCAGTCTAAGGTACTTACATAGTATGTGTGTGTTATATAAAGCTGAACAAAGGAACCAGTGTGACCAAGTTATCCTTTTCGAAGCTGGATTAAGCATTTTTGTACTTTCATGACATAGCCTCAGATTTTTAGATCTGACTTCGTGACTTTTTTCTGGTCTCCTTTTACTTAAAATATTCATAATAAAATTCGGAGCAGAATATATAACAATAAGTAGTCACTCTAGAAATACTTAATATATATTTTAAAACTAATGTTTACTATTAAAATTTTACAATGAAAGTGCTGTGGTGTGGTGGTTAGAAGTACGCACTACTATTCCGCAGGGTCTCAGATGGAGCCCAACTAACTTTTGACTAACATCAAAAACCCAAGGAAAAGAAAAATTATTCTCTAATTTGCAAAGGCAAAGGCAAACTTCCGAGTGTATTTCTATCTTGATAAAAGCAGCTTATCATAAAAATATATACGATCTAAGAATAATACAAAGAAATTTGCGTTAAGCTGTATTTATTTTTTTTTTTTTGAAAATAGGTTTGATGGCGTAATATTTACTTTTGTACCCTGATGTAGAAAATAATCATATTTTATTTGGAAAAATATATATTTTTGTTTATTTTAGCCTTAATAATTTTGTGTGTATGTATGCACTTGCGTATTATGTATTAAGGTTACGGCTGTTTTGCCATTTGTATCCTTTCAATTGTTCCGCTCCCCTTTTGCTTCTACCATTTTAATTTTTTCTTTCGCTTCGCACGTCCTTGTCTAATGAAGTGTGAACGTAAATGTTGTGCGTGAAAGGATAAACAACAAAAAAATTAAATAAATGTTGGTAATGAAAAAAAAAAGATTTTTTCTCAAATGACTACTGTCATCACTCCTTCAATTTGCAGTATTTTTTGTTTGGTTTATGCTGCTAAAAATATGCTCTGTTTGTACGCGGCTGAAATTTAAAGCCGGCGAAAATTGCTCAAATGACCGAAATTGCTACCGAGTGACGTTAATATTTATTGCGACAGTCTATTAAATATTAAATTAGAGTTGTTTGAAGTATTAGCTTTGTTTTATTTTTTGCAGATTTTCTCTTGAGACCTCTAAGAGGTTGCAAAGTCATGGAGAATCAATTTTAAAGTCTGCAAAGTACATTTGTATCACAAATTACTTTAGAAAATGTATTCAAAAGATAACTTTTAAATAAATAAATTCGTTTCTCCGCGAAGTCGCATTGCCTTAGTATATAAAAAATCTATAATAAAATTTGATATAAAATTTTTTTAAATGTGGATTTAGCTAAATCTTTACCACAGATGTTTGCATTTTTTCATAAAATACATTTATAAAAGTTCCTTAAAAATCTGTATAAATCCTATCCTATCTCCGCCAGTTCTAATTTGCATTCGAAAACCGTAAAAAAAAATCCTTCTAAAGGACACGCATCATTTACGGGCATTAAAAATTCAATGTAAATTGCGCATAAACAACTACCACATATTTCGTATGCTAAGCTGTTATTGAAATGCACGCACCATTAAATATTCAAAAAAATTCACTATTTACAGCTAACTGGATAACTACTTTCCATGAAGCATTAAAATACAAGCTTGCATATTTTAGGGCGCTCAAGCTCGCAGCATGCAAGCAACTGTGGCAACAATAACAATAACAATAGTGAAGATTTACGAGTGTAGAAGCAAAAAAATAAAAGTAAAAAATTTTGACAGCCTGAATGCAAGTATGCTTGTAGTAGTAAGAAGAAAAGCAACAAAAATTTAGAAGCGGAAGCACGCACACCCACTTATAAATACACACATTCTTAGCATTCACGCATTTCCGGCTGTTGTAGTCTCGTGCCGCGGCCACTGGGGAGCATATCCTTTCACTAGCCACACACACACACACACACACACACACAAAGTAGGCAGACAGCAATGTCTAGGCGGCCATAAATCAAATGAATTTGAAAGAATTGCGTAGCAGCAAATTTTCAGTTAACATAAGCACGCGAGAATTTACATACAGTGTTGTGCAAAACAAACGCAACAAATTTAGTTAGATTAATGTTATTGCTGTATTTCCTTCAAAACACAGTTTGATAATTCAATTTTTAAATAACTAAAAGTGCTTTTAAAATACAGGTAGCATATTCCACTCAGCATGTGAATGTGCATAGTCCAGCGCAAGAGAAGTAGATGTCTTTATCGACGGAACTGTAGGACAAGTTTTAAGCAAGGAGGCGCGGAAATTTTGGTATGGACCGATTTTTCTGCCAGCGGAGCAGTTCCTTTTCAAAAGTTTAAATGTATAATTGATCCGAAAGAAACATCGAAGCTGGCTAACCTTTTTCAAGGAGAGTTCTCGAATGCCCTGTCCACTCACCGGGCCGAAAGAGGAGTTTCTCCTGTTACCCGCTGCCCGGCGACATGGGTGCGCTACTCAGAGGTGAAAACCGATTGGCAATAGCTTGCTTTCACCAGTGGTGAGGTAAAGGTGGCCATCGGGAAGGCGAAAGCCTCCAAAGCCATTGGGCCCGACAGAATTTGAATACTGATATTGAAACATTTGCGGTCCGCGGGAGTAGCATATCTTACCGAGATCCTCAATTGGTCAAAAGCCACTCTCATCATTCCCAATGTGTGGCAATCGCTGAGAGTGGTCCCATTGCTGAAACCGGGGAAATCTGCCCACAAAGGATATTTGTTTGTATCGCCCGATAACGAAGCTTTCCCCGGTCGCGAAGACACTTGAGGCTCTGCTACTCTCATACTTTACACACCACCTGTCCCCAGCGAAGCACCAGCATGTTTTCCGTAAAGCACACAGCACAACAACAGCACTTAATGCTATAAAGACCCAGATAACTCGTGGCCTTAACAGTAACCGCCTCTGTGAGAGAACTGTCCTAATAGCGTTTGACACCGTCACCTACTCCACGCTACTAAAAAGACATTCCTCTCTCCCACAGGGGCTCAAACGGTGGTCAGCGAATTATATGAGTAGTCGACAGTCGTCAGTAATCGTCAGAGATTAAAACTCAAAACCTAGAAGAACTAAACAAGGGGTTCCAAAGGGCGGTGTCCTCTCCCCCTTGTTGACTAACTTCTACATCAAGAAGCTCCGCCAACCACCGGAGGGAGTTTCCCTGATCTCATACGCTGACCACTGCTCGATATTGGCGACCGGAAACGGAATTGATGAGCTCTCCTCAAAAGTAAACGGCTATCTTTCCAAACTTTCTCGCTTTTTCACTGCAAAGAACCTAATACTCTCCCAAACGAAACCAACGGCGACCCTCTTCACCACCTGGACGAAGGAGGTCAGGCTAGAATTAGACATTCACGTCGACGGCATACCAATTCCGATGGTGAACAACCCGAAAATCTTAGGTGTTACCTTTGAAAACCTGCTCTCCTTCTCCGGTGTTGTCAACATAGTACAGAGCCGCAACAAGGTCCTAAAGACAAAGAAAAGTTGTTGGCAACATAGTAAAGGGCGAGTGGCCGGAAGGTTCTATAAAATACTGCGCCTGTTTGGTCGCCGGGGACTAGTTGGACGCAGTGGACGAAGCTAAAGACAATGTCAGAACGCCGCACTCCGGGCAGCAGCTGAATGCCTTCTGATGTCGCCTGAGCACCGCCTACATACCGAGGCCAAAATGCTTCTCATAATGCTTGCCGTTTCTTAGGCCTAACGTTAGTTGAGCTTGACGATAACGATTGATGGACAAAACGAAATAGGCGCGGCTTGGTGGTGCCGCTACAACAACAACAGGAGAGTTTCCAGGCTTCCCAATATTGATGCACTGTTTTAGGTCTTAAAAAATTGTTTTTAACCAAGAAGTCTTAAGTGAAATACATTTATTTTAAAGCACTTTTGGGTACTTAAGAATTAATCATAAAATTTTTGTAAAACTATTTTTTGAAGAAAACGCAGCAATAACATTAAGCTAACTAATTTTTTTGCTTTTGTTTGCACAATACTGTATGTGGGTATAAATGTGTTTAAATCTCAGTAGACTTTCTTCCAAGTGTAAGTATAAAATCAACAGGCTGCGGCTAGCCAAGCGTGCAAATGACAGCCTTACAGAGCGACTGTAGCCAGTTTGCGATATGAATTGAAAATATTCACTTTTAGATATGTATATCTACATATGTATGTAAAAAGTTATGCAAGTGTACATATGTACATATGTGTGTGTGCATGTCGAGCGCCGCTAGCAAGGACATGCTATGGCCGCCGTGGCGTGGTAAGAAATGCCCGCTGGCCTTGGAAATAAAGAATTTTCCCTTGCCTTCCCTTTTTCTTATTTTTACTTTTACTTTACGTACAAATATCCCTCGCCTTGAGTGTAGGTGTATGCGCGTGTATTGCTGGCGTCATGCCGTCTGCGCTGCGCTAGACTGTCACACCCCACCACCTGCGCCACCAACCCCCCGTCATATCCAGTGCGTGTCCAGACAGTTGTGTCGGTTATTATCGCTTTTACTATCGCCTACAACTGTTATGAATTATGTTCACTACTTGCGTTGTTGTTGTGTCTGGTGGCCATTTAAAAGCTTGTTGCATGCCATGCAGCGCTCCATCCATTTTTGTTGTTGTTAGTGTGAACTTAATGTGCTTCCATAGTAAACTTATTTTTAATGCTCTCTCGATTTTTATAGTAGATGCGAATATTTTACAGGTGAGCTCATAGCAGCTAATCCTGTAAGGTTTATGAACGCTATTGCGCGGCGGCTGCTGGACGTGCAGAAATTCAATTGCCGAGACATTTAAAAAATTGTGGAAAAGTGTGAGGAATTTGTTGGTCGGTTGTTGCATGTTTTTAACTTGCAACGTGATTGAATGCTGTTTATTGATGCTTGGCATGCAATGTGGCAGCTCAGGGGTGTTAAAATGTTTTGTGAAGCTGCTCGTTTCGTGCGCAAGTGTGGGAGATTAAAAGGAAATACAATTAAGAGGGGAAAATTTATTTTATTTAAAGTAGTAGGAATTTAAGCTCAGGAAAAAAATTGCTCTAAAAATTTAAGTCCCGACATGATAAATGTATGAGTTCCCAAAAATTTTGGGAAAATTTTAAAAATTTTTGCAAAATACAATTTACTATAGAAAACTTGAATTTAATGCGAGTTCGATTTACATTACATTTTGGCACTTTTGACAAAATTTAATTTTCGAAAGATTTTTACAAATATTTTAATCCTTTACAGGAATGGAAGCTGAAAATTTAAAAATGGGACGAATTCAGATAAAAAACGGCTCTAAAAAATTTTTCTCACCAAAAAGGTCAAGCCAAGTGAATATGATCGATGAGTTAATCTAAGAGTTGCCTATCTTCAGCCCTATTTGCACTAGAACTTCTAATGGTCTAACTTATTATTGTTTCCTCTGTCTGAGGACGACCATAAATTCCGCTCTCAAAATTATAGTAGATACATAAAATTTATCTTCC
Source organism: Rhagoletis zephyria (assembly GCF_001687245.7). Taxonomy (NCBI): domain Eukaryota; kingdom Metazoa; phylum Arthropoda; class Insecta; order Diptera; family Tephritidae; genus Rhagoletis; species Rhagoletis zephyria. The sequence continues at coordinate 653,978 of NW_016157130.1, read as the reverse complement.
CGTTTCCTGCCATCGACCCTAATTTCGAGTTCACCATTAGCCAGTAGCTGTAGGCTGGTATCAAAAAGAGATATAAATTTGTAGATCCTCATGCAGAGCTTGATTCGAGCGCACAAACAAGAGAAAACTAGTAATATTACTGTCCCGGCCTCAAAGTGTAGGTTCCTTTCACAAAGGCTATATAGCAGGCTTCCGCTTTTAGGTTTCGAAAGCGATAATAAAATTGATTCCTTGCACTAAAACCTCCTCTAACTATTTTTGTTTGTCGACAATTTTTTGTGTACAAAATACTTATGTACATACAGTGACGAACAACAGTATTGGTACAGAGAAATTCTAAGTATGCAGTTTTATAGCCCATTCAATTTTGTTATAACACAATGCAGGTTTGAAGTTGCTAAAAAATTGCGTTGCTTTTTGGCAGTTTTCTTCCGGTCGGTGTTATAATTTTATTCCCTATAAAAAGTTGTCGAACCTACGTACTTTGTAAGGAGGAACCTATGTGAAAAAATAATCAAAAATCAACTAGATTTTCTGCCACTTCGAAGTTGCACTTTCTTATACTAAAATTGAATGAGCTATAAAACTGCATACTTAGATGTTTTTATTTTATTATTTTTAATCTTACCTTTTTTGCTGTAGTACGAACTATATTTTTATAAAAAATTAACAAAAAGAAATTAGAATGAGAAACTTTGCATCTATTGCGAAAATTCGCTGTGCCAATACTTTTGTTCGTCACTGTATGTACATATATTGAAAAGGACCCGTCTGCCATTTCTTTTGGTCTCAAAAAGAGAACTAAATGCAAATTAAATCACCTGCGAATTTATTATTTGTTTGAAAAGGGCTTCATTAAAAAAAATCTAACAATGATGTTATCAAGTCTTCCCGGAAAATGCGTCCACTTTTTAATACTAATTGAAAGCGAATTAGATTTTGTTAATTTAAAGTTTGCTAAGTAAAAGTAAATAATCAAAGTCTAATGATTAAAGTAAGTACCTACAAATAAGCATGCCAAATTTTTCATCGTAATCAAAGTAGCCCATTACTTATTTCACTTTGGTGTTTAATTGGCGCACATTTTTTCCTTAAGACTCATTAAAACACTCAGAAAGGAACGGGGGGGTTTGGGGCTGCTTTGCTCATTTCGACAACTTTCCAAATTATTTTGTTGTTCAGTTTTTAATTATGATTTTCTTTTTGTATCACCCCCTGCTAAAACACAATACCCCTCGTTAAACTTTTAAATTTCGTTCACTTCCTTTTGCGTTCCTTTCTTGGCATACAATCTCCATTTTTACTCCACGTAAATACATGGAGTCCTTTAAGCTAAACTTCATTGTGCTCTACCCCTGTGCCATCCAGATGGTTGTCTCTCATTAGCATATTTCCCACTGCCACTCTAGCAAGCCAGCTGCATTTGTCATACAAATCATCACGTCTGATCTAAAAAATTAATGCAAGCGAACGTTTCCTAACATCCTCACGAAATTTTCGCCAGTGGACTGCTTTTTTCGGTGGTCTGTCATTAACAATGGTAATAAAAATTTCATACTTGAGTTGTGCGATAATTGATTTAGCGATAGAGAGATGTGAGGAATTAGAAGTTTCAATTATTTTTTAAGTGATAAGCAATGAAGTGGGGGAGTTTGTTCTGAAGCGAAAAAGCTTATGAGCTTATGTATGGACTTTAAAAATGCAAGGATATTAAATTTAGAGTTCAGGTTTGGAATGGGCTGGAAAATAATGCAAATAAATGGGAGCGGTTTTTTATTTAAAATTATTTGCTCGCCAAAAAAGCAGACACATACATTTGTGGTGTGGATGAAACAGTGGTCAGTGTAGCACACTTAAATATTTGAAGTTGTCTGGGCGTATGGTATCATAGTTTATTAGAGTTTCGATGATTTTAGTCGATTGGAGTCGGTTAAGCCGTGACGTCAAGGGGTTAAAGAACAGATGCCTGTATGGACTAAAAAAATTAAGAGTATATATTTTTTCATTGAATACCCAAAACCGGTGGTACTGAAGTGGAGGATATCACATATAAATTTTGGCCCCGATTGGAGCCAGTTAAGACATCTTCATAGGGCCTTAACCGTCTTCAATCGGGATCTAAATTTATATGTGACTATAGTAACATCGACTTAGTGGTTGAGGCTTAGGAAATCTGATGTATAAATTTGCTTCCCGCATTTAAGAGCCACCCTAAGCACATACATATATACTTTATCATGATTCTCCTGTAAAGATTTTAATTGGAAATTGCTCAAAAATTTGTGTTTACCCAACACATCCTTGTATTCATTTACATATGAAAAAACAAAGGCAAAGAGACGAACGCGGTGAGACAAAAATCTCCATAATTTGTATGTAAAATACAAAGAAACAAATAAAACTAGTTATTTATGTGACTAACTTTAGCAAGTAGAAAAGTAATAAATACAACACATATGTTAAATTAGAAGTAGAAGCATAATAAAGACAAGAGCGGCAATAATAAAACATTCCAATAAAGGTAACTAAGCAACTAAATACAACTACAAGTTAAACAATAACAACAATATAAATAATAGCAGCCGCACTCACAAACAACTTGTCTTCCAATTGCTGAAGTATGTGTGTATGTTGCAAATTTACGGCTTTGACAGGTGACAATTGTATTCGGTTGTCGAGGATGTCATGTTATGTGCTGTTGACAAATTGAAGTGGTTGCCAGCAAGAAGCAAGAAGCAAGAGCTCGCGCGGCAGGCGGGCGTTTGGAGAGAAATAGAATGAGGGTAAAAGAACGTTTACATATAAATATAATCTCGATCAAAGCACGTTTGTTAATCACCATGTTTACACAGTCAAATCTCGGATTTGTTGCACCCGTTTTTCTCAAAACTCAATTAAAATTTAAGTTTATTCTTTATGCCACGGTAGTCACTATTTTCCTTCTAAACAAAGCTGTTTAAATATACTTAATTGGAGTGCCAGTTACCGTTAAAATTCGACCGTTTTTGTTATTTTTTAAGAGCCTTAAAGAGGTTTTCGAGCTTAGCACCGGAAGAACTTACCGGAAAATCTTTGGCTTTGGAACCAAAACGAGACTACAATATATTATATATTTGAAGGTATTTGGAGAACTTTGGCAGGACTTGGAATTGACCCAATAGTTTTAGTTTGTCGATAAATTTCGATAATTTAATACACATCGATAATGCGATGAATTTAAAAAGCAATAAAATCCGATAACTCAAAAAAAATTCTGTAACTCGACTAACTTCGATAGTTTCTGATAAATTTCGATAAGTCTACATTTCGAAGGCTTGACAAATTTCGATAACTTAAAAATGTATACATCTCGATATATATCGATAACTCGATAAACTTTGGATACCTCCATAAATTTCGATAACTTGGTTAATTTATTAGCTTCATATTTTTCGAAAGCTATTGACAAATTTCGATAACTCGTTATACTCTGGTAACACGATAAAATTCGATGAGCAGTGATAACTCGATAAACTTATATAACCATGAAATTGCGATGACTCGATATCGTTTTTATTCCAAAAACGTCGATTCGATAATCGACTCACTTCAGTAAGTCAATAAATATCGAAATCGATGCATTACGATAACTCTGGGTACCTCTATAAATTTCGATAAAACGTTACACTCTGGTAAAACGATAAAATTCGATAAGCAGTGATAGCTCGATAAACTAATATAACCTTGAAATTTCGATAGCTCGATATATGTATTTTGAAAATTTCAAAAACTTCGATTCGATAAATCGACACATTTTAGTAAGTCAATAAATATCGATGAGTTGAAAGAACTCGATGCATTACGATAATTCGATAAATTTCGTTAACTCTAAAAATAATGATAATTCCATAAATAACGATAACTTGACAAATTTCGATAATCCCATAAATTTTATAGCTCGGTAACTCTCTGTAAATTTCGTCAACTAAATTTCTGTGTCTATAAATTTCGAAAACTCAATAAACATTGATCAATTTGAATAGTTCGATAAGTTGCGGTAACTCAGTAAACATGGATAACTGATAAATGGCGATTACTATAAACTTCGTTGATTCGATAAATTTCGGTAACCTTATAGCTTTTGATAACTAAATTTATTTCGATTCCTAATGAAAAATTTCAATAAATTTTCTTACCCGTTCAGTTATCCTAATGCTTATGTATTTCTAATTCTCGTCTTTATCTTCAACTTTTTTGTCTTAATGGTTTTTATTATTTTTTTATTCATCATAAAATTTATTTTTTTTATTAAGTTTTACTTCAAATTCAGCTTCCATTAGAAATAATTTTTTTTTTGGCTTAGTCATTTGCATGTATAGTACATAATGAATTTGAAGAAAATTTTTTTATTTTTATTTTTTATTTAAGTAATAATTTTTTTTTTAAAGTTTTACTGCTAATATTTTCTAAAGAATTTTCTCCGTCTAAAAATTTTGAATCAGCTGAAGATTACGTAAATTTTGTTAAATACCAAAAGCTCCAGATAATTACTCAAATCACACGCTTTTTAACGATTTTTTGTTGTTGTGTTGGTATTTATTTTTTGCTATGCCTCTTTGCCATTTGGCGTTCCAGTTACGCGTAATTAAATTGTATGCCACAATTAAAACGCTCAAAGGCAAGCAACAAAAAAAACGCAACAATACCAAACACAGGCCAAAATTTAAACCAAACCAAAAAAGAAAAACCAACAAAATAATGCAAAAGTACAATACGCTAAAGCACATTAACAACGCAAATGAGCAATGAGGAAGGCAGGCAACGAAACAGGCGACAAAACTGGCACTTGCAAGCAGCAAAATAAAAGCCAACCAAAAAAAGCTGAACTGAAAACCCGTTCAGATGCTGTGTGACATTTCATGGGCCAAAAAAAAAAGAGGAACAATTGGCAAAACAGATTATTTCTGGCTGTAAACGGGTGCAGCAGCGCGCAAAAATTTAAAAAAAAAAAAACAGAAAATAACATGAGCACACGCTTTTACAGCCGCTATTCGGCGAGCGCCCTTTGTACTGAACAAGCAAGCGCTTCGCGCTGAAACTGAGTGCCTTCAAACTACGTACAAATTCTCAACCTATTGCAAATGCGAGCGAGTAAATGAAGTGAAAAGTGCGTGAAGCATCAAACAAAGTGAGTCATTCCCTTGCTCACCCAGCGCCTGTTGTTGCTCGCCTCGCATTGTCATTTTTTGTTCAGCGGCACAGATACTTAGAATGAGGCCTTTTGTAAATAGGTTGGCAGTGCTCCGTTGCAGGACTTCTTTTGTTTTGTTTACTTCGATATTTGCATTCACTGCTGCTTTGACTTGGGTTGTTATTTATGTGGTAAGAACATGGAAAAATGTGTCTTCGTCAATTCGCACGAAAAAGGGCATCACGCGGACAACAGACCAACCGCAAAGATGGTAGAAAGTGATGAGCGTGGGCTATGAATCATTATGGAAATTTCTTTAGTGAGTGACTCAGGGCTGTAATGGTGGCACACTGGCGGGAATGAAAGGTGAATGTGTAGAGATTTTGGATAACTTCGCCGCTGGAAATAAGCGCAAAAAAGTGGTATTCATTTCAGTATACGACACTAAATTAAGACAAGGAAATCTACTCTATTATCGGATTTTTTTGGAAAAGTTTCTAGGTTGCAAACTTGTTATGTGACCTCACGACCAAGAAAATCTACTTTAGTGGGAAATTCTAAGTCAAAATGCTCAATACGTGTTCCCTCTTTTCAATTTCAGATGTGTACAATAATTAATAGACGGTTCAAAGATGAAGTATAGAGCGGCAGCTGGCCTCGTATTAACATTAATATCGATTAACGGCCAAGTGATCGGTATCGGCATCTCTGCAATAGGTACATAACCTCCAAGTTTTCTGAAGAAGGCTAACCAAGCGAATTCATTATATGGCCTTTATAGCTCTCTTCCAACGCTGCTAATTACTCAGAATGCGGGAAATGTTCGATGCAATAGAGGACCTTAAACATACCCTGGCCCCTTGTTTAGCTATTCAAATGAAAAATTAGAAAACCATTAGGGCTGACGTGAACTTACTCACTGATAACCTAGGTTAGGTTAGGTAAGGTATCGGTAGTTGTCACTCCGCCAAGACCGGCAGAGAGACACACTTAGGCCAATTTGACCCATTATGATGTCACTATAAACGAGCTCTTGCTCCTTTCTCTTAGTTTCCCAAATGATAGAATTATCGTGTAACCTTAATGTATCGTTGAAGGTCGCGGACGCCCACAGAGTCGAGATCAGCTAAACACCGAAAAGCATGTTCCTTAAAAGTACCAAGTCTTGACTTTGCCAGAGCGGGACTGTGGCAGAGACAGTGTTGTACACTCTCCACCTTCTCCTTGTTCCTGCAGGCACGACAGAAATCGTTAGCGGGGCAACACATTTGCCTAGCATGCGCTCCCATTAGGCAGTGTCCTGTAATTATACCCACAACTGTGCTAAAAATGGGGAGGTTGATTTGTATAAGAGTTTCGGATCGTTTTTCATTAATGTTTTGTAACGGAACATGTTGGTTTTTTCGCCCATTCGAGCGCTTAGTTCCATGAGCGCAGTTTCCCGGTAGTCAACTGTGCCCGGGTACCCATACCACGTTAATGGTGACTTTCCCGGCAAGCTCGTTCAAGGTACTTCTGCATTCGGCAACCACTTCGGAGGAAGTGTTACTGAACTGTAATGATATTCTGCGAGAATAAAAAGTATATACATAGCTCCAAATTCAGCCTGAACAACGCTGCAGTGGTCAGGGAGGCGCCTGCTTAGGTTTAGCGAGAGATCTTTAGAGTACATTCCGCTTCCAGAAACAGAAATTTGAACTAATGTTGCGTTGTAGCTAGCCTGATATCTACCGTAAAGGTCGGTAGGGAGAAGATTCAAACACTATCCAGAGCCATACTTGGAGTAGAGGGGAGGACACCCTCGTGATTAGCATAGTTTCCACCCTTTGTACCCGGTCCAATACGTCTCTGTAAGTGGAGTTTTCTAGAGCCGGCCAACATAGAGTGATCCCGTAGAAAGGAATCGCTCGGAAAACCGCTGTATACATCCAGTGTATTATGTGTGGTATCAGACCCCATCGTTTCCCTACCGATACTTTACAGGCGTATAAGGCGGTAACGGTTTCCTGGATCGTTCCGTAAGGTTCCGCTTCCAGTCCAACTTCCTGTCGAGAATTAAACCGAGATAATTAACATCGGCGGAGAGCGCATCCCTTGGGAACGTCGGTCTGCAAGGTCGTACTCCTTAGAACTAGAAATGCTTCTATTAACATATGTCCGGAACTCGTTGTGGGGGATACATCCATATTTTTTTCAGATATGTTTATATTTCTTTCAAATATAATGAACTCTATATTTCCAGACCAATGACTATTTAGTTTTTTAAAGCTAACAAAAACGTTTCAGTAACCAAAGAAATTTACCTTAATACGTCATATGTAGATATTTTCAATCAGAACGGGATGAGGGACAAATTTTTATAAACTGGATGACATAAATCGTATTTCATATACATACATATATAATTGCTTTTCAATTCCTCACACAAATTTCTTAAGTCTAGTTAAATGGTAAAAGCAAAATCTCTTGGACTTACCGCTCTTCGATGGTTGTCGGTAACTGCGTTCTCGCTCGCATCATGCTTAGGAAATGTTTCGTATGCGCCGCCGCACTCATGCCGCCAACACCACCCACACCCATACCATGATGTCCAACACTACCACTACCCTCCGAGAGGTAGCCATTATCTATGTCATGGTATCGCCTCGCTGTTGCGGCTGCGCGTTGCGCCAAGCGCGCCGTAGCGCTAACCCTTAACGAATCACCGTCGCTGCAGTAACCTTGACTGATTTCTGTTTCAATAAAGTCAGCAACATAATTGTGAGCGCCACCGCCACGTAGGCCGCGTGTGGGCAACGTAACATGCGAATTATAACCACGCAGCAGCGGTGGCATAGGCAGCAAACTGGTCGGTCTCTTCTCCTCGTAAATGGTATCGATTCTCGAAGGTATCGTATGGAACTTGGATGCACTTGGATGTTGGTGATGGTGTGGCGTATCGGGCGATTGCGGTAGGCCGCGCAGTGGAGAACGTTGCGGCGAAGTGAGTATGCCGGGGCCGGCATTGTATTCCAGCTTGCGTGAAGGTGTATTGGCGGATGGTGAAGTAGTGGATTTGGGTGGCGGCAGGCGACTGTTATTTATGTATGTAGCATGCTCTTGTTGTTGTTGCTGCTGCTGTTGCTGATTGTAGTAGGCTTGCTGCTGTTGTTGATATTGTTGTTGACGTTGCTGTTGCAGCTGAAGGTGTTGCTGCTGTTGCTGTGATATGTTTGCTGTGTTGGCGTAATATGGTGGCTTGCTGCCCGGTTCCGGCAATATCGGTACCGGTTTGACGATATGTGGTTGGTGCTGCTGTGTTTCCTTGGATTTTGTCGTCTCGCCAGATATGTTTGTATGCATGCTTGATATGTCACTCTTTTCACGTTTCAGCATTTCATGCTGCGAATTGGAATTGCTCATGCCACGTCCACGATTATCAACGCTACCACTGCCAACAACAACACCCAAAGGCGGTTGCGGCAACTTGCTAGTGCCCTTGATGGCAGCAATCGGCTTGGGAAGACCAGTGTTTGAACCATTTGGGCTGCAGAGTCCTTTCGTGGGCGGCACTATCAGCGAGGATTTCGAATCAGACTTGGAATTGAGTGAGCCTTTCGATGAAGATTTCGCTGAATTCTTTTCGCTGACGCGGGGCAGTGAGTTTTTCGTGCGACTCAAAGTCGAATTTTTGCTATCGCCACTCATATCTTCTTTATTCAGCGAACGCGCTGGACTTTTCTCCTTTTTGTCGAGCTTACTGGATTTCGTCTGTTCTTTCTTCAACTGTGCGGCCATTAATTTTGATTGTTTTGTATTGACCTTGCCCTTGCCGGAGGTAACACTGACCGTTGGTGGCTTGATCTGTGATATGTGGCCATCGTTGAGGCTCAGCGAAGAGTCTGAGCGCTCGGAACGTGCTGAGGAGAAACCCGACGAGGATGAGGTACGCTTTGATTGAGCCTGCATTTTAGTGGTTGCAGCATTGACGGCGTTCTGCTGCTGTTGCTTTTCCTTATTAAATAACTTCAGTTTGTCAAGCATTGAGTGCTTTTGTTGTGGGTGCGCAGCAGTTGCCACATTGGCGGCTGCTGGTAAACCACTTGGTGGCGGTATGCCGCTCGGGTGGGTCGGTTTAGCTGTTGGTGGACGTAAGCTGCGGGAAAGAAAAGAGGTATGTAGGGAGAGAGGGTTAATCAAGATTTTTTTTCGACAAATTAAAGTCCTTAAATTCGCCATAAAGTGGTATAAAATGTTATGTCTTTAGGTATTTTTGGGAAATAAACTTTATAAGAATATAGTTTTAGAATCCTAAACTTTGTTGTGGATATTTTGTAGCAATTGTCACTTACCCATTATTGTTGCCAGTTTTAAGACTTTGTATTGTATGATTGCTGGTTGGTGGACTATTCGGCCGCCCGCTATTGAAATCAGCGCCGCTTTTGCCCAAACCCGGTATGGCTGAAAAAAGTGATATTTTTTAGCTCGAAATAAAACATTTTTTTTTTTTTTAGCTAGGAAACTATGAAAAAATTTGTATTTAGATATGTAAATATTAGGGCTGTGCGATTAATTGATTACTCAAAATTTTAATTAATCATAAAGTAAATAACTCAATTATTCGATTAATTGGAAATTATGATTACTCAAAAGTTCAGTTACTCGAGTAATCAAGATTTTTGATTAACCAAAAACAAAAATATTTGAGTAATTTGCTTTATGATTAATCAACATTTCGAGTAAAATGAGTAATCAACATTTCAACTCTTTACATATGTATGAAGTAGCTAAAGTTCCTTGATACTTTGAAAACAACGTTTCTGTTTTCAAAAATTAAAACAAAAAAATTTTTTCATATACAGAATGTAAAAAAGAAAATAAGCATTTTCCAAAGCAAACTCTTTTAACGAGCAAAATTATTTTTTTTGAGTAATCATATTTCAAGTAACTCGATTAATCATCGTTTTGAGTAATCAAAATCTTGATTACTCGAGTAATTGATTAACCGAATAATTGATTAACCAACTTGCTCGAGTAATCGAATAATCGCACAGCCCTAGTAAATATATATTTTTTTTAAATAATTTAAAAAAAAAATAAGTGGTCGAAAAACTTTTAGTAATTGTTGACTGGTGTATAATAAAATTTTACTATCCAGTTTCAACTCTTATGAAATTTTACGAAAAAATTAAAAATCTCAAAATCGCCAAATTACTTAAGAGCCATTTTTTCAAATACATTTCTTCAAAACACAATTTAGAGAAAATGCGCCTAAAACTTTTAGATCCAAGAAGAGCGATTTTTTTTTTTTTTAAAAAAATCCAAAATAAAATATAACAGTTTTTTTTTCTAAATCAACAATAGCACTTTTAGTTACGAAAAAAACTTTTTGCATGCAAAAAGTTTAAAGAAGATTATTTTCTGTACTTGTTTTATGGTCATTTTCTTCCTCTAACCATATTTCAAGATCTGGGTCAATATGCAAAGTACACTTAAGACATTTTAATTTATTTTGTTTTTTTTTTTAACGTTAAGCTTCTTCTACATATGTATATGTAAATTACAACCAGCAATGTCGCGAACAAGCTTTGTCATATGTAAACTTCAGCATTAATTTACGACACTTGCTACAGCGACTTGTCAACACCCCTTCAACTATTTTCATTTTATTTTTTATGTATACACATTTCCACGCACAGTTTGGAGCGCCAAAAACAAGTGGACATTAATTTAAATTAAATGCGTGCGATTTAAAGTCAGCTACACACAAATGTACATATGTACACATATTCTTACGAACCAGCCAATGGCTTGAACGCCGATTTATGCCAGGACTCGGCATACCGGCATTCAAGTACTGCGGTATTTACAGTGCCTCACAACTAAAATCGTGCAGCCAAAAAAAATTTTTGTTATTATTCACAAAGTTTTTATGTTAAATAGTTAAGGTCTAACTTAAGCTATAGATGATAAAAAGTAGAGAGTTTCCACCTGTTTGAAAATTGCAGTTTATGTAAATTGGCAAGATAAAGTAAATATTGCAATAGGGCCATCAAAAGAAAGAGTTTAAGATGGCTTACAGCCGAAAAATTTATGTGTTTAAATTTTTTTATTTAATTTAATTAATAAGGTAAATTGCAAGATGCAATTTGGGTATAAAACTAAAAATGTTGCCGCCTGTTTGAAAAATGTTATTCATTTAAATTGATAAAATAAATGAAATATGGCAATACTGGTGTTAAACTAAAGAGGTTTAAGAAAATTACTGTGGTAAATTTTTCTTGAAGCGGGTTGCCACCTATTTGAAAAATTTAATTCAGTTAAACTAAAAAGATAAGGTAAATGTTGAAGTATTACACCTTTGAGGAAAGTGCTTGAAAATAAGACTCGAGCTATAAGATTATAAATTTAATTACCAGGAGAAAGCCGATACTCTACCTACTTTCTAAAACCCCATTTATAAAAAATAAAGAATGCTTCATAAATCGAAAATTTGTTTGAAAATATTTCTTTATAAAGCTCTTTAAATCTATTTTATTTTTTTTTATGAAGTTGCTTTAAGAGTTTTGAGAGGGAGTAAAAAACAAAAAAAAAAAAAAAATACTTTTAAGGCGCAGTGAAGCACGCCGGGTATTTGCTAGTTTTTTTTTTATAAAAATATGGTTCATAGTAAAACAAACACCATACAAATCAAAAATTCCAAACATTGTACAAAAACTGGGAAAATTCGGCGAAATTTTCTATCATTTTCATGAAAATTTTCAACTTTTTGATCAGATTTTTTTAGAAATATTTCGGGTATGCAGCCCTTTAAATTTTAGTCGAATAAAGTACAAGTTTCGAATAGCTAAAAATTATTGTTAATTTTTGAGATTTTTTTTTTTTTTTTGGTGTACGATTTAGCAATGAGCCACTGTATGTAGTACATACTTGTAATCGCGCTAGGAATTTCGTTGTGGGAACATTGAAGCGTTACAACTGTCATGCAACAAGAAGATATGCGTTAATTAATTTTCGAAACACGCGCCTACGCAACATCCATACATATGTGCATAAGTATGTATATTTATAGACATCTTTTTATGTAGATATGTATGCATGCCGACTGCCCTTAGAAACACCAGGCCTGCAAAGGAATTCACTTAGCTGGGCGAGTAGAGGGTACGTCGCTCACTGTCGACATACGAAAGTCGAAAAACCCCAAACGAATGCGGCAGAAAGAAATCAGTGACAAGCATAAATCAAAATCACAGCTTGATGTAGCGATAAACGGATAAACGTGAAATTAATTATGGATGCCCCTTTTGCTCTGATTCAATACCAGTTTGCACCAATTCCCCAAGAGGAAGTCTTTTTCGGGATATGTAAATTTTGTAAAAAAAAAATTTAACAAATACGCTGATGACAACTTCCTGGTTTTGTGGCTGTGATTTATTTAGTGTGTTAGTATGTATGTATGTATATTGTAATTAAATATAAATAAATATGTTTTAAGTAGTTGACTTCTGTCTTCTTCTTGTTATTCAAAATGCGATAATAGCTCAGCTCCTTAAACCTTTCCCCTGCAGTGAAAACTTATTTTTACTTTACTCCTAATATAGGTAAATATTTCGCCAAGATCTGAAAAATTAGTATCAATCGACAAAATTAAAACCGAGTAGAGAGATTCTAAAGAGGTGGTGCTTTTGTGGAGCAAGCTAGAAGCAAATGCTTCACGGATCGAAGACTTTTTTTTGAAGAATCACCCTGAAGATGGGGTTTCTGAGATCAGAAGAACTAGCAAAGGTAAAAATGGTAGGGATGTTAATAAAAGTTTAAATGTTTTAGAGAAACTAATTCAGAAACTCATCCCCACATTAGAAATGCTACGCTGACGATTTATATAGATAAAACCAGGCACCGATAATAACCGTTACATAGCAAGATTTATATTTTTAGATAATTGAAAAATCGTTATTTTTTGATTTTTATTTAACAAAATCATAGAACAACATAGAGAGATAGATAGAGAAAATAAAAATCAGAAAAAAACGCTTAAATTCGTTCAGAAAAATAGAAATCGAATTTTAACGGTTAAATTATGATTTTTTATTAAAAGATCATAACCGTTACGGTCCGTGGATAAAACATCGAACAATAGCTGCACCTCCCAAACATTTTGCAGAAACCAGTAGAAGCATACGAGTATCCGTAAAAAAAAACCATCACCACACATTTCGTACGCGAATAATACTTTCATTTGGACAAGTTTTCACGCGACTTTGATGTTTCTCTTTCCTCACCTTCGTACATACATATCTACAGGGTTTACCAATTTCATTAATTTGGCAGGATTTGAACCAAAAAAAATGCCATTTCCCTCAATAGAGGTGTCATATTATCGCGCTAACGCGAAATCTGCAAATTTGTAGCTCTCACAAAGACCTCATTGCAAAGCCGAAAACCACACCAACAAAATCGTCATCATCATCGCATCAAACGACAATCACAAGCCAGTAATCCCATCATTATCAAGCCCAAAATTAGAAATCCCCATGTGTGCCATTGGAAATAAAGGCTGTTGTGCGACTAAGTTTACGTACTCATTTTTATGCATTTTTCACGTACAGTATCTGGTACTTAACACCGTAACACAGCGCACTTTTCCCATGACAACATTTTATGTGCGCACATACATATCTACATTTATGTATTTATAGCTGCCCATTTCAACCACTTTGACTGGCTATTTTTACCCTTTTTCCCTGTGACTTCCGTAGAGCTACTACCGGTCTTATTGCTCACACTCGCAATCCCACAGTTGCCGCATTTTCATAGTCGTCAAGGGTTTGGGGTTTGAAGTGCTATTGTCCTCATTGGTGGTTGTCTGTCAAGCAAAAATCTCGGTCAATTTTCATTTCGTCGGTGGTCGCTTGCATCATATTTTTATTTGTATGTACTCGTATGCTTTAATCGATGTACATCATACTAATACATATATGGGGATACACTTAAGAGCATGCATATATGCATGTACATTAGGGTGGTAAACAAAAAAAAAATTATGTTGGAATCTTAATGCCCTCAACTCCATAACAAAAGAAGAATTATACCCCGGTCTTTTTATTTCGAAATAAAAAAATATTTAAAGGTGACTCAAAGTTTCTCCCTGCCTTTCTTTAAGAGACTTCCAATAATAATCCCCAATTGTTTATTTAACCATTTTTTTAAACTAACTGCTTTTTATAGGGCCCCTAAAAAACTACAAAAAAAATGTAATGGGGGGCCACAAAAAATCCTAAGTATTAAAACAATGGTAACATAAACAATTTCCGACAGTTTTCGATCGAAAAATATTGATTTTCAAGAATTCTATACCATTTCCACGAGAACTGGTTTTTCCTATATAAAATACATGGCAAATTTTGAGCGACCCCTTAATTTTTTTTTGAAATCGAAATAAAAAAAAGTTGTGGTGTGTTGTTTGATATAACTAGAACAATCTTTGGGGTTGAGAGCAATAAAATTCCGACTTTACTTTTGGACCACCCTAATGTGCATACATACATAAAAGCTCGCCATCCTCCTAAGACGAACATTTCTATTAATCTAGGCTTGAATCTCTAGAGAAATATGGCAATGGCTGAATAATAGATTGTTAACTGGATATATTTTTTTTTTGCTTTGGTTTTCTAAATGTAAGCTTGAAAGGATTTCACTTTTTTATCCTGTTGCTCGTGTGTAAACAGTAAACAGCAGTATCTAAGGCAGTTTTTTGAGGAGAAAGGGGAACATCTTGTTAGGGGTGACTTTTGCATGCGTACGAGCAGCAAACTGGTGCTGGGAGCATGAATTAAGTTTTTATTGAAAAATGTTGAGTGGATTTTTAATTAAAATTTGTGGAGCAGCTAGCAAATATTTGAAGTGAAATTGTGGTTAAAAATTTTTTTTGTGCATTTGTTTTTCAAAGTAAAACCATTTTTTTCGATGTTGCTAATCGGAAAAAGTGTACATTAGGGTGCTCCAAAAATGCAAAAGAAAAAGTAAAGTCGGAATTCAAAGTATACCCTTGTTTGTTATTTTGTAATCAAAAAAAATAGTTAGAGGTTGCTCAAAGCGCTCAAAGCTTTCCATGTGTTTTACATGGAGAAAAACACAAGTTTTCGTATAAATGGTATAAAATTCTTGAAAATCAATATTTTTCAATCAGAAAACTTTACTTCTCTGCAGGAGACTGCCAATGGTAATACCAAATGCAAAAAATTGGCGAAAAATCTTCCAAAAATGTGGTTAATAGAACGCTATCATGAGGGAACGCGAAAAGCGGCCTCAGGTTGGGTGACGGTTCTTAACCGTCTATGGCTTCTTTTTGTTTTTAAGAATTTTAAGCTACTCAAGAATGATAAACTTTGACAAAAAAAAAATTTGCAGGGAATTAAATAAAAAAAAAAACAATCTGGAAAGAGACTACCCCACAGTGTACATAACTTTGGAGTGGAAACTGGAATTTATTATTCAAAATAGTCCAGAACCTGCAGACTTTAACTGATTTCATATTTTTATTAGTGAAACCTAATAAAATTTAGAATAAATTTGACGAGCCCGATTTTTGAATTTTATTTGTTTGTGTTAAATTTTTAGTGCGAAGTGCAATTTTGAAGAAAATCGATTCCCCTGTTGCAGCAAAATGTGCAAATGTTACATAATAAAAACTATTATTTCATAAATAAAAGTATAAATGTTATAAAAAACATTTTCACCAACAATGTCAATCTTTTTATTCAGAATTTTGAGAAAAATTTTAGGTATGCAAACGTATCGGACATTCAAGTGATTAAGAATTCGTAATTATTTTTTTCGACCTTGCTCTTCTAAATTTTATCACTTTCCATTAAAAAATTTTTTTATCAAAACGAGCTTTGGACCAATTTTGAACAGTAAATTGCAGTTAAGCACCACTGTGCATGCTAGTAGAAGGCATATGGAAGTACAAAAAAAAAATGTTCCAAATACATATATATTTTTTTTTCAACTCACATGGCGTATGATTCGGTGTCGGTGGCAGTGGTCGTACTTTATCCGGCGGACAGCGCCGTTGCACCATAACGGTGGCGGGCAGTGGAATGGCAGTGCCGCCATTGGCTTTGGAGTAAGCGGACGGTATTTGTCTGCAAAGAAAGGCGAAAAAGGAAAAAAATACAAATTAATTTCAACACATACATAAATCAAATAAATATTATAAATGCGAAGTTCTTTTAAAAATATGTAAATACAGCATTACAGGTGCTTCCACATGCAATGCATGCATTTTTATTAAAAACAATCTTGTTGTCATTCTAAATATATGCGGCTCTAATTATTTTTAAACTTTTGCATTATTCATTAGTTCTTTCTTCCCACTTTAAATTTCATCAAAAACAATCTAATTTCATTTGTTTGAGTAAATATGCATGTATGTATGCATGTATGTGCATGTCATACCCCATCTTATCGGTCAATCTCTTATGCAATATGTATGTATGTTGTTAGCAGCGTTTGCGTGTGTAATTTCTTGGCATTCACCACAGTGACAGTTAAAAAATTTACGATGATTTTATTACAATCCAATTCAACGCAGTTGGCCTGCGCTGCGTTCCGTTGCGTTGCGTTGCGACACTCTCTACCAGAGTGTGTATTGCCAATTTGCATGCACTCCAACGTTTGAATGCATTCATTAAGCTGTAAAAATACTTATATGCATGGAATTGTGCAAAAATTACGGAATTATGCAAATTTGTGGCATCGCATCGTAAAAACCTGCCTAATATCGCATTAAGCGCATTTTTTGTCTTCTTGAGTTTTGCAAAAAAAAACAAATAACAGCTGTTGAGAAGATTATTTTGAGGAAATTTTTGAGTAAGGGAAGTGAGCAGTGAAGCAGTTCAAAAAGGGATTGGCATAGCTGGCGCGAGCAAAGAGTAAGCAGCCACTGTGTGATTACATCAAGTAAATAAAATTATAAGGAATTTCGGCAAAGGCGTTTAAAAATAAGGTTTACTAATTTTGCCATCTATTTGCGTCATTCAAATGGAAATTTTTGGTGCAGAAAATCTTAAAATTTATACGTAAACAGGTGATTATATTTTGAAAGCTTTAATGAAGATTTTAGTTCCAAAAGGTGGAGAGCAAAAGCAACAAAGGATTGTTAACAATAAAATATAGTTAATATATCGAGTATTTAAACAAAAATTTATTGTGATTTAAAAATACACAAGCAATTGAAACAAATAGCTTTAACCCTTTTTTAAATATTTTCATGTAATTTTTATTCAAATTGTTTGCTGTGAAATGTACAATAAGTAATTAAGTCAGCTTTGACATCATTTTAGAGCTGTGATCTCTTAATGCACGCGGAGAGACTCGTCAGCAAAAAGTTTCTGACGCAAAAGGGCTTAAGTGGCAATTTAAACTGGATTTTTTAATGGCATTCAATGAGTTATAATTTGCCACTTTCGAAAGTAGGTAAAAAATACAACAAATTCGCCTTAACCGCCTAAAGAAATCAGCTTTCTTTAATTTTAAACGGGTATTTAGTAAAATGCTCCACGTTACTTCGTAAATGTGCACATAAATGTTATAATATTTCATATTTAAAAGCTATAAGAAGAATAAGAGCTAGCGCAGTTATAAATATAGACATACAGATTTTTTTTTTTAATATTCCTAATGCTTTTCGAGCTGAATTTTCTTGTTTTGTTTCTATAAAAATACCGTCCAAGCTTTATCCAAAATCATATAGAGCAAATTTATACAAAATCTACGAAAATTTAAACTTGTTAATGTGAATCTTTAGAAAAATTTTGGGTATGCCCATGTGATTTCATTCTAATGAAGTGCAAGTTTCAAACGGCTAAAAATCCCGTAGATATTTGAGATTTTTTTTTTTTTTTTGGTGACATACTTTAAATGTTGATGAATTTTCTGTTATCTGGAAAAATAAAATAAGGGCGTAAAATTTAGATTTATAAGAAACCTTCAAAGTGGACATTTAGAATATTACCGAGGTGCTTTACAAGTGTTGCCATCCGTTTAAAAAATTAAATTCAATTAATTTAAATGAATTACTACAATATGGGCAACAATCGAAAGGGTTTTTATAAGGGTTTTAGCTCTAAACTACATGTAGGAGGGTCGCCACCCAATGCTGCTTGAGTTAAGCGAATTAGATAGTTGGAATATGTATCACAATATGGGTGTCAGGCGAAAGAGGTTTAATACGGTTTAATCCGGAAAATATTTCGAAGAGGGTTGCCACCTGTTTTAAAATTGGAATTTATATTAATCATACTCAAGTTTAAGTGTCCAACGTAAGAGTATTTAGAAATGTTCACCTTGAACATGTAGAATTTTCTGAGGTATTTTAAAACTAAATTCAAATATAATTATATTACTAGTGAACCCGCCCAAAATTGAGTTTCAAAAAGGTAAAAAGTATTTCAAATGTTAGTCGGAGTTATAAGCGATCTGAGCGCCATATTCAATCTAAAACCGTGCAGCCATTTCTTAGCGAAGGGAGGTCTCGGAGGTCAACAAATTTCAAATCACCTTATACTGATAAAAAAGTTCTTAATAAAAAAAATAAAACTACTCGCTAAGGGCTTTAATTTGATCGCCCATTCGAGAGAACTGTGCAAATTTAATGACTATCACAAAAAATGCCTTCTCATATAATATAGATACATATCGTCACCTGAAATGTAAAATAACGTAACAACATCGTCACTGAAATGCAAAAGGTCGTAACTTATAAAAAATTCAAAATTCACTTTTTGGTTGCTATGATGGATTTCATCGAATTACAACTCGTTTTATCAAAAAATAAAATGAAATAGTCACGACTTTTTCCATTTCAGTGACGATGTTGTTACGTTATTTTGCATTTCAGGTGACGATATGTACTTAGTTAGATCGGTATGACTTTTCGAAAAGGTGGTAAACTGAAGCTTTTATAAATCTGTCTCGATTCACTTCCATTTCGTGATATTTCATAAAACTTACGTGTAAGTTAACTTAATTCGACTTTTCAACAGGTGGCAGCCCTCTTACAAAGTATTTTCAAACTAGAATCTTCTTAAGTCTATTTCGTCTGACAGTGTGATACACTTCTATTTCAATAAACTCATGATGTAAGTTGAACTTTATTCTTCAAACACGTGGCAATCCTCCTTAATAAAGTTCAGAAATAAAGA
Organism: Rhagoletis zephyria; assembly: GCF_001687245.7. Classification (NCBI taxonomy): domain Eukaryota; kingdom Metazoa; phylum Arthropoda; class Insecta; order Diptera; family Tephritidae; genus Rhagoletis; species Rhagoletis zephyria. The sequence continues at coordinate 634,622 of NW_016157130.1, read as the reverse complement.
CTTCTCAAACCCATTTCGATTGATACCTATCCTTTAGTAATACATCCAACTTTTTAAACACGTGGCAACCCTCTTCAAACTTTCCAAATGTTCAATGGAAAGATTTCTTAATATTCATTAGTTACTCCTGAACGGGCGACTCCCGTATCTTTTAATTCATATAATTTTTGTATTAGTTAATCAAATTAGACCTTTCAAACGGGTGGTAGCCCACTTCATAAACATTTTGAAGCTAAAACCTTGTTAACTCTCCATCGTCTGACATTGCGATATGTATATATTTTTTTATAATGGATAATTTAAGTTGAATTTAATTTTTTAAACATGTGGCAACTCCACTAAATCAAGTTCAGAAATGAAGACTTTTCAAACCCCTCTCGATTGATACCCATATTTGAATGATTCATTCAACTCAGTAAATAATTCGAATTTAATTTTTTTAAACAGGTGGCTACCTTCTACCAACACAACAAAAATATTCTTGCTATTCAAACTAAAAATTTCTTAACACTCTTTCGTTTGACATCCATATTGTTTTATTTCATATAACTTATGTAAATTCGACATTTCAAGCAGGTGGCAACCTTCTTCAAAATATTTTACAGGTGGCATCCCTCCTATAGTTACGTTAAGAAATAAAGCTTTTCAAAACTATTACAATTGATACCCGATTTGTAATAATTGATTTATATTTTAAAATAATTTGATTATTTTTAAATAATTTGAATGTGTTAAAGGGTGGCAACTATTTTTCAAGTAAAACCTTATTGCATGTCATGATTTTATTATACAAATGGTTACAGTTTTATGCTTCTCATAAAATCCATTTGCCATTTGAAGGCGCAAATGGCAACTGGATTTTATGAGAAGCTATCCGCAAAGAGCCGGTCAGATCTCCTATTGTATTTCCAACCTACAAAAATCGTCTCGAAATGAAGGAGCTCCTTTGCCTAGGACGTTAATAAACTGATGGACAAAAGGACTTTAAAGTAAAGCAGGATTTCCTATTAATTTTATTTTATGCTTATTAAAGAAATACTTGAAAGTTATTAAAACAATTTGTTGTAATTTTAAACAGAAAAAGTAACCAAGCTTCTTAATTAAGAAAATCTACGAAAAACTTGCAAATCCTCATAACCCAATCCTTATTTAATAAACCACTCGTCTTCTCCGCATTGAGCTACAAATCATTTAAAAATGTCTTTGACCCCAAACATTGAACGCCAGTCGGCGGCTTGCCTCAAACCAACTATATACTTATTCGTGGAATATTTTTGCACTAAGGAAAATGTCACAACTATTTGCATATGTATGCATGCACGTAAGTACTTAAGTAGCAAATGTATCATACGTGCAAACGTGCATATTTCAATTTAATGGAACTGAAAGAAAGGTGCCAGTGCCGGTGTTGCAACTGTTGCCAAAGACCGGCAGAAGAGCTAAAAACCAGTAACAACTCCTCCGCCACAACTTCTCCATAAATAAAAAAAAAAAAAAAACTGAAAAGCGAAAACTCTTGACTGGCTTTTGTGTGCGCTCCTGATTCACTGAGCTGCGTTGCGATGGTTCGTTGCCTGCTAACTACCACTCGTGACACATGTATACATATACATATATGTGAGTCGGCATTTTGTTGCATTTGCATTTGCATTTAGGGACATTTCAACATTTCCGCACGTTTTCTATTTATGTGAAATTGCACAACTTCAACTTTTGCCGAGTCGGGAAAAAGGGGGAAAAAGCAATCCAGCATACAAATAGGCTGTGAAACAAAGAAAATTTTGCAGCGGCAGCAGCAGCAGAAGAAGGAAGGAACTGTAAAATATTTATGTGAATATGCAACATTATTTTCGACTTCCGTCAGCAGCCAGCGCAACTCCTTTTGCTGCCGATGCATTCATCAATGCTGTTGCCACTGTGACTGGAGTCCAAAAAGGCAACTCACTAAGTAATGATTTTGTCACATTTGTTTATGGCAACGGGGTTATGCATTCCCGGTAAGCACAAACAAGAAAAAATGGAGGAGAGAAGCGAGAAGTTGCAAACGCACACACTTGCATGCATAGGCATGTGTTGCAACAGCAAGAGACGGGGAAAAAACCATCTGCATATAAACAAATGCAATTGCAGTCGAAGCTTTACAACAAGTGGCAAGGCACATAGTGTTGCAAGAATGCATAAATATTAAATATTTTATATGTATATCTGCTTTTGCATGTAAGCATGTATGTAGGTGTACTCATATTTGTCATTACCCACTGCACGCATTTAAGGCTGCCAAGTGCGTAGCTGGCGCTGCTGGGTCCACCTCTTCTGCCAACTTCTGCTGCCCCTGTTACACCATAATTTACTATCACTTAATTTTATTTAGTGCGTGTGTGGGCGCAGTTTTAACGCACCTTTTTACTACTCACTTTTTTAATGAAGACTGCTCGCAAACAATGATCGGCTATGTTGCATGCGCATCGCACAAAACGTGCTAAGCTAAAGTGGGCTCTTGCAGGAGGCATTATTATCTGATACTTCTAACTAAGCACCATTTAAGAAAGCAAATCGACCTCCGTAATTGTGTTGGCTGGTCAAGACCATATTTTATAGAAGGTTGATTTACAATCGATTTTTTTTTTCAACTACATAAAAATTTGATTTTTTAAACGTTGAGTCTTCAATATGGCCCGCCTAAATATCTAATAAAACTCATTTCAGCAAACAAAATGTGGGTTGGTCTTTATAAAATAGACCAAACTTTTCAAATTGTTGCGAAAATATCGTTTTTTTTATGGAAGGCAGCCTTAATTTCCTATATAACGCTTTTATTGCTATCGATAACATTATCGATGTAGATATTTGCAGACATTGGGGCGTATTCTTGTTTTCGTACGAATCGAAAATCATGAAATATACAAAAATTTCAAATTTTCGATTCGTACGAAAACGAGAATACGCCACACTATTCGATGACAAACTCGACATATTTAGCGATGAAAATACTTTATTTATATATATCGACAAAATATTTTTTTATATTCATCTATAAAAATATTTGAATTACATAGGTATATTTGTCGATAAATATATTATATTTATGTATATCTATCGATAAAAATATTTTATTTATATTTATCTATAAAAGTATATTATTTATGTTTATCGATAAAAATAATTTATTTATATTTAGCGATAAAAGTATATTATTTATGTTTATCGATAAAAATAATTTATTTATATTTAGCGATAAAAGTATATTATTTATGTTTATCGATAAAAATAATTTATTTATATTTAGCGATAAAAGTATATTATTTATGTTTATCGATAAAAATAATTTATTTATATTTACCGATAAAAGTATCTTATTTGTATTAATAAATAAAAAATATTTTATTGATATTTAGCGATTAATTTATTTATATTTACCGATAAAAGTATCTTATTTGTATTTATCGATACAAAATATTTTATTTATATTTATTGATTTTATTCGAAAAACTAATCTGCATACACATTTACGTACATCATTCCATAACAGCATCGATAAATTATCGATAAAATTCGATAACAGTATCGATAGATATGTATAATTAACGATAAATAAGAAAACTATCTGGGCGCATATTAAAGTTTTACTTTCATATTTAATTTCACATCCATATTCATATTCAAACTTCACGTCTTTGCAGAAGCTTTCTCATGAGTCCCTTTCCTTCCTAATCTCGAGCTTATTGCTTATTCTGAGAACGCAATTGTATGTGGAAATAAGAACTTTAATAAGCTCTCGTAAAGAGCCGAGCGCTCTTCAAGTGCAAAGGTAAAATTGGAACACAGATCTCGGCAGAAGAGCTATGAGTTCGCGCTCGCCAGGATCCTATGGGTGGTCTGAGAGGAGCAGATTTTTCCAGAAGAAACTGAATATACTGATGATACAAAATGGTATAAAAACAGCAAACCTTCCCGTCCAAACTGCGAGATATTCTCCAGAGCAAAGTTAGCGAGTTATTGCCTAACGAAAGCCGGGTCATTTTACTTAAAAAAAAAAAAGAAGAACAAAATTTCTAAAAACATTCGTCACCTTAATGTTCCTCAAGTGAGAAAGTTTAAATAATAGCAGCGTAAATTACTTTCAATTTAAACTTTATACAATCAAAGAGAATTACAGAACAAAAAAAAACATTCACAAATTAAGTTCTTGGTTCGTCTTATTAAATATCCACACCCACATTCGCATACACAACGGCAATTCAACCTCAAAAGCGACGACAAGCTGTTGCTCCTTACAACGAAAAACAATCGTACTTTGAGCACTGGAGTAAAAGGATAACAAACAGCAAAAGCAAATTGCAACTGTTTGTCGAAAATGATATTAGATTTCCCTATTAACAAGCAAGGATACTAGCGAGGAAGCGAATTCACGTTGGCAAGCAACGGAAATGTAAACTTAGCGCGTCAAGGCGTTAGCTCCTTTTGACTTTCGCATACGAGTGCCTGGCAATGTGTTTGAGACAGTTCGTGTGGTTGCGTGTGTGCCTGCAGCTGTGGCAAAATTTTAAAATTACTTTTATTCCTTTAGTACGTTTTTTCGCCACCTCTTCTGCTACGTAACTTCTACGCCCGCGTGAACACAGCCAAAGTCAATGCCGATTGTGAAAGTCTTCATCTTTCTTCAGCTGCGCATGGAAATAGAAGTGCACACACAGTCAAGGCGAATGTCCTGGTAACATGTTCATTATATGTATGTATGTACAGCAAAAGGGCGTGTGCGCGGTGGCAGCAGCAGTCACAATCAGCTTTTTTAACTCAAACAAAATAATTTTTTTCACTTCATTCCGCGCGCGCTTATAATTGTTCGACTGCGTTCTATAGTAAGTTGCTTGTTTTGGCGTGTTGACGGCAAAGATTTATGTAGTTGCATATGTGTGTATGTTTGTTTTTGTAAGATGTTGCAGGCATTGAAAGCTGCTCCTTTTGACGTCTTGAACAATTTTTTTTCCATTTCTTATTTTTATGTTCTTTTTTGCATTTTTTCCAGTGCGCTGGCTGAAAATTAATACGCTACTGTCTACATTTTCATTTTCTTTGCTTACTTTTACTATAGCAAATAATGGATTTCGCCGTTTTTTTTTTGTTAACCTCGCTCTTTCTAGCGCTTCATTTGTATTCCGGTTTTTTTAGCTCGCAAATACTTCTTGTCTGATATGACAGTTCACAGACAGTTTGGATTTAAGTGCTTATAAAAGTTGTTCATGGTCGATTTGAAGCAGAAAATTAAATTTTTGGTACTTAAGTTAAGTTAATAAAATAAATAAGTCAATTTAGAAAAAAAAATTTATAGAGGAATTGTTTTTAAAAGTGGCTCTATATGTTTCAAATAAATATTGTTAAATTTTTTGGTAAGTTATTTAGTTGAGAGGTGAAGTAAAAGGAGCCTCTGATCATAAGCGGGGTCTACAATTGAGTTTTAAATTTGGCTGCTGCTACACGACGATTTCAACAGATGCGTATGCCTGCTCACGGTTGCATATGAATCTATGAGAGGCGACCTGACATGGCTCAGGGGAAATATTTCTGCTTTTTCGAAAATTAAAAAATTTGTTACGGGGAATAAAGTTTCACGGACGACAGTGAGATGAAGGCGATTTCTTAGAGAGAGATCTAAAGAATAATTTTTCATTGGCATGAGATATTATATTCACGATGTGAAAAGTGTTTCCACTTGAGGGATTAAATTGAAAATAAATTATAAAATCTGCAGTTGCGAACTTATCAGCCGTCCTCGGATGTATGTGTGTACATTGGGCTGCATCACTCTCCATAAAAAAAGAAAAAACAAGTAAGGAAGTCTAAGTTCGGGCGGAGCCGAACATTTACCTTACCGAAAGCTACCGCTAGATGGTAAACCGGGGTGTATCCATTTTGAGTAAATTAGCGTCCTTAAATTTCGAAATATTGAAGTTTCAAGCATTTCTGAAATTTACTGTTATATGAAAAGCAGCCGTAATTTTAGTCCAATTTCAATAATTTACCGTTATATGAAAAGTCCGATGTCAATAATTTTCAACGTTTTGCTTTTATGTGGCAAGCACAATAACCATGCCGAGTATTTCTCTAAATTACCGCTGCACCGATTTCTTCCAAACTTGGCACGGTTATTGGTCTTGGTACAGGATACCAAATGGCCGAAAANAATTTCAATAATTTACCGTTATATGAAAAGTCCGATGTCAATAATTTTCAACGTTTTGCTTTTATGTGGCAAGCACAATAACCATGCCGAGTATTTCTCTAAATTACCGCTGCACCGATTTCTTCCAAACTTGGCACGGTTATTGGTCTTGGTACAGGATACCAAATGGCCGAAAATTTTTAAAATCGGACAATAACCACGCCCACATCCCATGTAACGGTAATTTGGAGAAATACGAAATCTTTGATAAATCAGTAAATGTTAAAGCTACTTTATTCAAAATTGACGCTTGTAACAACTCTTTACCAAGAAATACGTTTATGATAAAATTGTGTAAAATGGGCGTGGCACCACCCACTTATGATCACATATATGTATCTCGGTAACCGTTCTACCAATTTGTACCAAACTCGGTATTTTTATTGTGCTTGCCACATAAAAGAAACACGTTGAAAATTATTGAAATCGGACTAAAATAACGGCCGATTCTCATAAAACGGTAAATTTCAGAACTGCTTGGAACTTCGATATTTCGAAATTTAAGGACGCTAATTTACTCAAAATTGATACACCCCGGCTTACCATCTAGCGGTAGCTTTCGGTAAGGTAAATGTTCGGCTCCGCCCGAACTTAGACTTTCTTAATTGTTTCACCTTGGCTTTTCTTGATAGATTGGAATCAATACAAAAATTTTGATTTTGGTATTTTCAAACATCACATCTCTATTTTAATTTTTTTGCGAATTGGGTTTTTCCCAAAAAAAGCGAACAAAAATGTCGAATTTTCAAGAACGATTTTTTATTTCTAAGTTGTATGCGATCCAAAAAAAAAATAAAAAATATTTGCAATAAAAAAATTTGCAGAAATGTGTATCCGGGTGAAAAAATAGTAAATTTGTTTTTATTTAATTTTGGACGATTTTGTCGCATTGGCTTACCCTATTCGAATCGATTTAGAATGACTTCTATATTTAAGTTAATTGGGAGTATACGCTCTAGATTCGCCAATTCTTCATAAATGTTTAATAAAATTTAATAAACGTTAAAGAATAAGTAAGCTTAATTTAATAATATCGCCAAACCCCTTCACCTAAGTAGAAAAAATGTTTATATGAAACCACTAAATGTATGTAAAAGCTATCGTTTCCACCTCTGCAATAATCAACGCTATTGTCCCAGTACGCCTTCTTCGAAGCTACAGGCTATACTCCTTTCGATAAACACTAAACAACTCGTGCATGCTTGGCATACACAAACATTAACACCTTTTAACTGCAGAGCCAGCAGTTTTTCCTTTACTTTGCTGCACCTTTGCTTGCAACATATCAATGCCGCGGTAATTACGCTTATTATCAACCCCATTCAACACCTACTCAAAAAACTATCACTTATAATAATTTCTGCACACACACATGTAAGCCATAGTGGCGCACTCCAGCAGTTTCCACTTGGCGCAAAACGAGTGCACGGACAAGCAGCGAATTGTGCAGTCAACGCTGCAGCACTTCTTCTTCTTCTGCCACATGTTGCATGGGTAAGCCAGCGAGTTTTTTTTTTACTCTTGCTGCTGGCGTGCCACAAAAGCTGGGAAGGTAGTGAAGAGAGGAAAGCGCGAGGAGCTGAAAGACATTTAACTAACTTGCTTAAGTGGCGTTTGAGGGAATAAACGATGAAATTTTGCCATTTTACAACTACAAAGTGACGCTCATAAATTACTTGCAACACGACTAAGACGCCTAACTGTTTGTGCGCGTGTTGTTGCTTTCGTGTCGATTTTACAACTGCCAATTTTTCTCGTTTATTGCATACTCACTCGTACGTATGAGTTTTATTTTTATAAGCATTGTTTGCTTAGTACTAAGTAGTTATTGATCTATGTATTCATAGTCAGTCGAGTTGACAGTTGTGGAGCGTGTTGCATGCATTGTACAAAATGATTTGACTGCTTATACTGCTGCCTGCCTACTTGTTTGCATATTTTTGTGGTTATAGCCTCCTCGTTGGTTGCACTCGTCTTGTATTGGTGGTTGTTGTTGTTGTTATTGTTGCGCCACAAGCATGTCTTATTTAAGTGTTTTGTTGGGAGTTTGCTGTGCTTGCAAAGCTAATTTAATTTTTATAGCCAAACGGTAATTTCACGAAAATTAAATGCAATTTTACGGAGTTGGTTTCAGGCCAATTACATAGTTGCTTAAATTACTATGGAGTCTAAGATAGTTTGGTGCATCATTGGTTTTTCTAAAAAAAAAAAAAACGTAGTAGCAGCGAAAAGTTGGGCGATAATTTGACAAACGATGAAGCTTTGTAAAAATAATTGAATTTGATTGAGTGAAAGTCAAATGTTAGCGAGTTAACAGATTTTTGTGTTAGAAAATATTTGTATCCATTATAAAGTATCCATTGGTACGATATCGGAATCTACAATAGATTGGGAGCTTATAGTGTAATTTAGAATGCTTCACCTTATCCAATCCAAAGTAATCTTTTATACTTGCACGACTTCAACAAATAGTATTCGTGCGTGGAAGTCCTACATTAAGAGGATTTTTTATTTAAACTGGGTTAAAATTGCAACTACTCGTAGAACACTTTAACCCCTTAACTTCGACGAGAACGCAATTTTTTACCCTTTATCTTATCTACCTTATCCGTAACTTGAATCCCGATATCAAAAGGCCTGGTAACACTTGGGTTATATTTAGAATAGCACTGCATAACAAAATATACCACAGCACTTGCAGCCTCGAAAGACATCTTCGACAGTGTTGGCAAAATGTTAATCTGATTAACGATTAAAAATTAACGATTAAAATGTTAATCGAGATTAACGATTAAAATTAATTAATCGTAATCATAAGTACGATTAATGATTAAATTTTTTTAAGTGCTTAGATTTATGAGGAAAACCGACTTTGCTATACCCAATTAACTGGGCTTGTGTGCACAGTAAAATTCCAGCATAAATTAATTAATCACCAAACCCACTTAATAAAACTAAGGGTTAATGATTAAAAATTAATTTTTATAATCGTGGTTACGAAACTAAACATTATTAACTGTAATCGGATTGAATTTAATCGAATTAACTAATTGATTAAAATATCAATCGATTAGTGCCAACACTGATCTTCGACAGAAAATAAGCCATTTCAAAGACCTGAAAGTGTATGGAGAGCTGGAGCTTAGCATTTATCAAACAAAGTTGGATGCAGTTATGACTCAATAAATTGAAATTTCTAACAGCTATTAGCCACTCGTTGTAAGTCCTCAGTTAGTAGTCGTTAGCCATTAATCATTCGTAGCTATTAGTTTGTCAATAGTAGTTAATCGTTATTAGTTAATCAGTAAACCATATTTCGTTAATAATTGGTCGGTGATTGTTAACAATTAATTGTTAAAGATTATTCTTCAGTCATCCGGTAGATAAGGTAGAAGTGACAACAAAGCTTAGCTCTTCTTGAAGCTGACTGTAGTGTCAAAAAATAACAAAAAATTTAAATAAAGAAATTTTTTCAAAGCGTTTTGAAATATTTTGTTCTATGTTTGAAATTTCAGTCGCAGTGCCACAGAGAGAACTTTGGGAATCACTTCTGCATTATTGAATATGTCTTGGTTTAGACGAGCTTACACAAAGGGAAGATGGCAGCTACATTTGAAACTTGATGTGAAAAGCTTAGTTAGGTGAACTGCCTAGGAAATGGAAGATTTAAATCCTCTAATCATTGACAAGCAGAGAATTGCGAGATCTTTATGGCTCACTGCTGTGAAGTCTTCACTTGTGCTTCGCGATTAGCACTGACATAAGCCAACTTCAAAACGCAAAGGGCTGTATGTTAAAGCTTTAAGTGCACTCACTTTCCTTGTAACCAGTGGCCGAGAACAAAAGGTAAGATCGAAACTAAATGTCGTAGCTTTGTTCCCAAGAATGCTTCAAAACCAAAACCGAAATGTGAACAAATTCTCAATTGGAATTATATAACAACTTTTCTTGCACAGAAAATGAAAAATGTTTCCATAAATGGACAGTTCATTGGAAACGTTCTCGAGAGTTTTGTTCTCATTCTGTTCCTCTTGAAGGCGTTCCCGAGAGATTTGTTTGCAATTTGTTCTTTACGGAAACGTTACGGAACCGTTAGTTCTTCTAAAAGCACATTTGAATTATTTAAGGTTTTTAGTCAAGACTTGAAAAAAATTACATTGCTTTAAAAATTGTACAAATTCAAATTTTTTTTTACCACTTGACTAGGCGTAATCTTTCAAAAACTTTAAAAAAAAAGGAACAGTCCAGCGCCTTCGTCTTGGTCTGCAGNTTTACTTTCAATATTTTACGTCATTTGCAAACCACTATCGCACCTTTATTAAAAGAGAATCCATTTTCATATACAATATGTACTCAAGTACATTGTGACATTCTTCAAAATACAAAATCCCTTACGCTTGAGAGCACAGAAAGCCATCACCGTTATCGTGTCCGTCGCCAGCAGCAGCAACACTGCCACCAACACTGCCACAAGTACCTCGGTCTACTCCAAATCCACACACACACACGTCCTAGTTAAACTAAGCACTATGCACACTCGAGCACCCATAGGTGCTACTAAAAGCGACAACACTTAAGGCCCGTTTACATACAACTTTGGCGTTGCGTTGGCGTTGGCGTCGCTTCGACAGCTGACTATGAATACATGTATTTATATGAAAGTCTCCATATAACCAAAGTTGGGCAACGCCAACGCCAACACAACGCAGAAAGATGGCCAACTCTCAACTTTTCGCGCGCGTCGTTCGTCAGCTGTTCTAAATAATCAAAATTATGTGATTTAATTTTAATTTTTAATCAAATGCGGGCAAGAAATATAGTTTTTAATGCAATTATTGATGTAAAAATTTTGATTTATCAGCCGCTAGTATGTTAATTTAGTGACCAAAGTATTCTGTGCTAAGCGTTCATTGTAGCAAGCACGGGCGTTACGCGCGCCGCTGTCAAAGCGACGCCAGCGCCAACGCAACGCCAAAGTTGTATGTGGACGGGCCTTTAAGCAACTCGCGTGCGCCACCTTAAACAACCAGCAGAGAGCGCGTATCCTTAGTGCATGCAACAACAAAAATAACAGCGAACGCAATGAAAACCAAGCGTGTTGAGGCTCTGCAAAGCCACTTCATCTTCTACTTTTAGCGATTTCAGGTGATGAGTTAGTAACATGATGTCTGTCCTTAAAGTGATACAGATGTAGAAAACATATCAACATACATATATGAATGGCCCAGGCACTGAAAGACACACTTCGCTACAATGTGGAAAACAACTCTAGCGAGTACTTAGTACATTCATACTACTATATATATGTAACTACAAATGTAAACAACCAAACAAACAAACAAGTGGCGAGACTAAAAGGAACTCATAAATACATTTGTTGGATATATATTCGAAGGAAGCTATCATAAATATACAAAAGTGGAGTGCTTGTTGGTGGGCAGCAGCAGCAGCAGGAAGTATGTACTTACCTGTATTGTACAAAGGCAAAGTAGACATGGAAGTGCCATTTGTTATTGTTTCTCAGCCAAGCTTTGACTAGCTTTACTGGCTGGCTGGCTAGCTAGCTGACTGTTGCCTCTAACTTCATTTTCAACTTTATGAGCATAATGTCGCATGCGCTGGAGCAAACAATTGTCTGTTTGCAGGTCTTCAATTATACAAACATACTTATGTATGTATGTATGGATGTATAAGGTACAATTGCATTATTCTAACGCAGGTTTTATAAGCTCATAAATGGAACATAAAAAATGTCTGTCAACTTTGTAGTAGAGGAAGTTGAAGCTCGTAAGCCAAGAGAAGTGCCATCGGCTGGCCACAGGTTTTAGTAAGCTAGGAAAATGTGGAGCGATGCTTTCTTTTTTATTCTGATTTTAATTATTGTCAGAAATTATAAACAACGCTCATGGCAACTGAGATGAAAATAGGCCGAACCTGGAAATTAGTTGGTTTTAGAGACCTTAATTTTGATGCAAACCACAGCGAAATGCCTGTCTAATGGAGTTCGTAGCAGTAAATGACGACAAAGTCTTACCGCCATCACTTGGCAGCTGTACTATATATTGCCAGGACCTACAATCTCCTTAAAAAATCATCAACGAATATATCAACCAGTTAAGCAGAGACTATTTCTCTATTAAGGTACTTGACATTCTCTCTCAACACGAATCTGACATCGAACTTGCGATCTTCAACTTGAACTTAAGCTGCAGATCATAACCCTAGCGCACACTCAGGTCTTGAGATTTCTACCTGTACTAAAACATGATTAATGAAGAAAGTATGTCACAGATTTTGTAAAAAAAAACCTGCTTGCTTAAATGCGCTGCTTAAGTACAAATAAAAAATACCCATATTTGAGACATATGTAAGTACATAAGTAGTTGATGCAGGTCTGAGGCACAAGAAGCTGATCTTCATATCAATAATTAGAGCTGAGTACTTTTGACCCAGTCCAGCTCGCCTGCCATTAATGCCACGGTATATCGAAACCCATATACATAAGACCAGGGCGCTCTTGTAAAAGATGTATACATTTTTTTACGAGGCGAGAATCAATTGCCTAACAGCCATAAATATTCCAACGGCAGTAATTTGATTTTGAGTTTGAGATTTCCTAATGAAAGAAACTGTAAGGATGGTATAGAGAGTAATAAAAGTAGGCTACAGATCGCTGTGATTCGAACCACTAAGAAAAAACGCAACGCAAATTCCAAATTTCAGACCTAATATGGTAGTTACAATCGCATAGTTTAGATCGCATAGTTTAGGGAGGGGTATCGCATCCTTAATACTGCTTTCGTTCTACAATAAGCTTTTTAAAAACAATTTCGCTTGTAATATTGATTTTTCCTGCCTATTGTAATGCTCAGCTCAGAAGTTCCTGGGCGTATGTCCGCCATACCCAGGTTATATTTTTCACATAAAAACTGGAAATATTTCTATCCAAGTTTCCTCGCGTTTCTAAACAATAAGGGACTAACTAGAAAATATAATGCGCTTAGATAAAATAATTTATAGCAGTCGTCGTAAATTACTAGTAGGAATGAAATATTTTTAAAATCCCACTTCCCGGAAAGCATCAAAATTACAACTCTTTGAAGATAATCATAGCTCATAAAACTTCAACAAAGTAGAAAGGCTTTATAGAATCAAATCGCGACTTTAATAACTGACAAAAGAAGAAAGAAGAGAGTTGACAAAAAAATCCGCCTGCGTACGCGTCAAAACCAAAGTGAATGAAAAAATTTTATAAAAAAAATCCAAAAAGCGTTAAAAAGATTTGCCACACATTGCACGTGTTGGCTATTGTTAGTTAAAAATGCATAAAAAGGTTTGTTGCACCGACCAGCCAGTACTTGCCACCTACCAGCTGCTAGTCATAGCAGGCACCCATCGCACTTGCGCTGGCAACCAGCAAAATATTGAGGTTTGTTTGAGTCTATGGCTTTTTTTTTTTAATAAAGCCACACAGCACAACAAAACCACAGCAACGAGAACTTTACACTTTGCACACGTTCGCAACGTGTCGCATTACAATTTATAATTCATATTCATATGCATATGAGATGATGGTGCGTCGTCGTTTAACAGTCTCCTGATGTTACCGATGCGCCGTCTGTCTGTCTGTCTGGCCGTTGCATGCCACAAACTCCCCATTTGTTGAACAATGAAAGTTGTGCTGTGGCTTTCACCATGTGTGTTGGCTGGTTTGCTGCTTACTTTGTTAGCTGCTTGACTGGCAACATTGCCGGTTGGTCGGTCGTTAAGGTACTTTGCGTATCAACTTTTGTCCCTATTGTCATCTAGAGCCTATCAATGTTATTCTAACGTTTGTTATTTGGTTATAAGCGCTGGTTGGGGTTTATTGTATTGTAAAAGTTTAATAAACTAGAGATTCGTGATACTGATATTAATGTTGCATGTAGCTGTTGCAAGTTTAGAATTATAGCGTTGTGTTAAACGTAAAACCTTCTTTAATGAAATGTGGAGAACTTTAATAGGCACCGCTGTTCTATAGGAAGTTAAAAATGAATGAAATTAAAATTAAAAAAGGTCTACTATAGAACTCCCTACGTGTTGAATAATGTACTACACACATAAAACCCGTGCCCCATATAAGAGCAGAAATTATGTCCAAAAATTTGTTTAGGCTTAATGGGATGGAAAAGGCAGAATCTCTAGTCTGTCAGCCTAGTTGATTATATATATGGTTTTGGCGACTTTTTTGCTCGTTAATTTGTTTGTTGTGCCGCATCGAGTGCAAATTGAAGGTTTTTTTTTTCAAGTCTGCATTTTCGTGAAAATTTTCTCACAAAAAAAAAAATGTTCCTGCATAATTCCAGTCTGACTATTTGACCTTTTTTCTATCCTTATCCCTTAGTTAACGCGCTGTCGAAATTCTCATGATATATGTGGTGGTGGTAATCTACTTTAATAGGGTAAGTACAGTCCTAGTCAAACAACACGCTTGCGCAAAAGAAATAATCAGAACAATAGAGTAAATATGATATTTAAAAGCTATTGAGACAGCGGGGACTAATGTGCGGTGAGTAATAAATGTGTGGGAAATACCAAAAATAATGGTGGCAGAAAGGGGAGGAAAATTGGCAGAGCGAATTGACTTACAGCGCAATTGGCTTACAGTCAATATGATTTTGCAAGATACGCTTGATACAAAAATATTAGCGAAAGGGGGAAATGGATGAAAAGAGGAAGCTTCATGGTCCGCGAAAAAAAAACAGATAATGATGTTTTCTTGTACTGAATAATGCTTTCATGCATTCCCATCACCAAATATGTCTTTTACTACAAAAAAAAATGACAGGCATGGATGCTGAGCAAGAAGCATAGTAGTTTTAGAAAAAAAATAAAAAAATAAAAAATTTACCCTCAAACATTATTTTCGGTCTTAGATTTTAAGGTATTTAGGTATGTGTGTATGTACATTAGCGTGCCCCGCAAAAAAAAAAACATATAAAAAAATTTATTTCCGTCAAAATACACGGCAAAAATATTAAGATCTACGAGAGCTGGAACTAAAAAAATCGATTTTTTTTTTAGAAATAAAAATAGTTTTCAAAAATGCTTGTGTACAAAAAATCACCTCAAATGATAGAAGAATTTAAGCTAAAAGAGTCTGCATAAAAATGCTTGAACATTTTATCAACAGAATCAAAATAATAAGATTTATTTATTTTTTTAAACCGGTTTACGACAAAAATATTACAAATTTTGTAATTCCGATGGAAAAACAGTACCGATTATTATTTTTTGTATGGAGAGTGATGCACCCTAATGTACATATGTACGTGTTTACTTATTTTGCGTCACTTACAATTTTCATATTTGTTTGCTAATGGAAATGTTAAGTTTTTATTTTCACTTTGATCTATGTAATTGAATCAAAAGCACGTTAAGGTTGGTGGTTGATTTTATGATTTTTCAATCTGTACAAATGCGGTGGTGGAAAGTCCAGTAAGTAAGGGTTGTTGTTATGAGAATTTTGAATTCATATGTAAAGCGAAGCGAGAGAGTACAAAAATATGTATATTTCTAAGATTTCCTATAGGATATCCCTATAAAAAATGTATTGAAAATATAAATTGCGCATATGGTTGAAATGAGAAAAATAATACCCTGAATAATACAAATATTGAATTGCAAATATGAAAAAGGCAAACAAAGCTTTTGGTATTGCAAAATAGCCAACGCCAGCGGCATTTTTTTATTACTCCCGAAAAACTTTGAAATGTCTGATTTTTTTTTTTATCTGAGTATTGTTTCGAATTGGCCGGCAGCCAAAAGCAAAGATGCATTCTCATAGCTTTAGATGCATTTGAAGCATTGAGTTCGGAAAAAAATTTGAAGCTTTGTCGTAAGGACTGATACTGAGAAGAAAAAGAAAAATGTAGTTACCAAAGGATTTGTAAAAAGTTCAATCATATGTACCACATGGTGCAGCCTTTTTCATTGAGCACAGGCTGTATTCCAAATACAATAGGGGTATTCACCAAATTGAGCAAGTGAGCCTAGCAGTCTGGCAAATGAGGAGATTAGCTCAAGAATCACTGTTGACAACAGTTGCTCAATTTGGTGAATACCAATACTGTTTTTCTATTAATTTTCTGTTTTCTCGAACGCTTATTTTTGCGTATAAGAAAATAATTTTTATGTGTGAACAAAATGAATACGCCAGAGCAGTGAGAAAATCTGCAGTGAAAATCTTTTTTGCCTTAACGCAGACTCGATTTCTCTATTCAGCATTTTTTGCAGAAGTCATCAATTCAACGAAGCCATTTGATTCATTCGTCACTTTGAGTCTTTCGTCATATGTTCGTTATATTAAGTTTTCACTGTCAGGCAAGTTTTAGAGAATTCTCATTAGCCAGGCTACAGTATTGCTGGGCCGGATGCCGTGGCATGAGGGTCGTGGTGGCAACGAATAGTAGTCCACAATCCACCAGGAATTCAAAAAAATAGGTTCCAAACATTTGGATAATCCATCAAAGGGAGTTAAGACTCTAAACATAGCTCACGGGAGTGGATTTTGTACAGGTTTGTATGGTTTTTGTTTTGGACTCGCACAGTTAAAATGTACAGATAAAAACTTTTTAGTTCTTACGTAGAGAACTTTAGACCTTTAACTAAGAATTTTACGGGCCATTGTTTTTTCTACTATTACCCCCGAGTCCGTTTTGTGCACTGAACGAAGAAACATAATTGTGTCTGAAATCGCGGTTTTCAAATACTTGACTAGCTACTTAGTTAGATAACGAGATGACACATGGGAAATGGTGCTTAAAAACTCTGATTTGGGCGAACTATCTTTATTGACGATAATATGTATCTATTGTAGTCAACGTTCTTGGAATACTAAATATGAAGCAGGGACCGCAATTGTTATGACCTTTATAATAAAAATTAACTTGAACTAGTTCATCGGCCGCATATTTAGTATAGACAGCAACAGTGGAGATAGCGCTCCTCTCGATGGACAACCTTTTACTGCCATGTTGCTGGGTAAACATATTGCCGATCCGTTTGACTATTTCGGGATTTGTATCTCT
This sequence comes from Rhagoletis zephyria, assembly GCF_001687245.7. Taxonomy (NCBI): domain Eukaryota; kingdom Metazoa; phylum Arthropoda; class Insecta; order Diptera; family Tephritidae; genus Rhagoletis; species Rhagoletis zephyria. The sequence continues at coordinate 617,333 of NW_016157130.1, read as the reverse complement.
ATTGAAGAGTGCCACTCCCATGGATTTGAAGCTAGCAGTGTCAATGGCATCCTCAATGTCAATGAATGCGCAGAGGCCGATACGCTTTGATGCAAATGCTTTTTTCTCTCGCTACACCTGGGAGGTTTGAATAGATAAAATCCCGTTACCCATATGTATATATAGACGTATACCCTGGGTTTAAGTCTGTGGCCACTTTCTATTCGTTCTTCTATGTTATTCTTATGAAGAATTTGTTGTCTAAGCAGGGCAGAGGTGTGCTGACTGTCGAAGATTATCCGGTAGAGTTGCAAGTACTTTTCCACGCCCGGATCTGAGGGCACTGTCCGGCTGGGTCGTATTTAACCATGGCTCTGGAGGAGGTATTGTTTAGCCCCGCCACATTGGGGAGTGCTCTTTGTCGCATACTTTGTAATGGAGCCGTGCCTCAATTCTGATAGAATAGTTCGCTTTCCGAGAAGAAGACAAAAAAAAAGGAACAGTCCAGCGCCTTCGTCTTGGTCTGCAGGCTGTATCGGAGATACAGCCGCTATATTTAAACGTAGAATACGTGGTATGGTTAAGAGCATATCCAAGTCAAAAACGAAATCACACACTAAGAAAAAAAGGGTTTTTCCAAAATTTTACAAATTTACATACTTCTAAGTGAAAAGAACTCAATGAGAATATAAGCGAAAGCCCTATTTTTATTTTTATTTTATACCATTGTTTTTTTCTACAGCTTACTGAGATTTAAAGATTTGAAATTTTGAACAGAAAAGATATTTATTGAAAAAA
>NW_016157130.1:581729-615036 GCF_001687245.7 Rhagoletis zephyria | reverse complement strand
GTACATACGCTGCGATCAAAAGCCGCATTAGGTCTTCATTCATACTTTTTGTCTCCTTCCCACACTTCCCACATATGCACGTGTTTGCAAAATGATGACGAGGTGATTTTGTATGGAAAATCATTTATGCCCATATATTTGAATAAAATAAACATATATAGAAGATATCAACCAATACTTCCCATATACCAAACGAAAGGAAAACTCTTGAATTTTTGATTAAAGAAAACAAAAACAAAATCATTCGAGCGGTTTTCGAGCATTTTGGTAATGAAAAAAATTTGCAAATTTTTTCAACAATTTTTGGCCTTAAAATGCTCAATATTTGTTAAATTTATATAAAATTTGTACCCGATAATATTTCTACTGCTCCAAAGAACCTATATCCCGAAAATGAAAGTTATATATGCCAACAATAAGTTGCTAGAGCACTTTAAAGGCTCAAAATTGACCCCAAAATAAGGCAATGTTTACCGTTGTTTTTACGACAGAAACCGAATTGGTTATTTACAAAAATGAATCTGTCGACAGGTTTGGAATTTTATCTTTGAAACGCCACACTTTTCTTTGAAATCGCTTTATTAGTTCTCGTGCAATAAGCGTTTTTGTGAAGCTCTAAAAATTACAACTACAACATTTGAACATAGCCCCCATACCTTAAGGTAAGACGTATTCTACGTCAAAAAAAACCGAAAAGGCTGAAAGCCTTCGAGATATCGAGAAAACTCCGAGCGTCTATTGCTTTATGGGCAATCCTTTTTCAAGCGTCGATACGATTTCGTGAAATACAGTCTTCTCGGAATATGCATGCTTGCAATTTTTATACTTCGTCGAATATATTCATCGATGAGCCTTCACATGAGTGGCCATACCTCCTTTTAGTAAGAACACCACTTTCGCCCTTGTCTACTGGTAAGGGATGTGAGTTAGGATTGCGACAGGCTCTAAAAATCTGAGAAAGCAGATCTCACTGTATGTCCTTAACTTCTTGTAGTTGGGCGGGAAAAATTCCGTCATATCACGGAGATTTGTAGGGCTGTAGGACATTAAAACCCATTCCACACTCTCATAACTCAAAATTCCGTAAAAAATAAAACTCCAAAATAACGATTAGTTTTGATCGAAAAAATAAAAGCTGCAAAATAACGATAAAGTTTGGCCGAAAAAAAAAAAACAAAAATCTAAATTTAACGACTATGAAAAAATAAAAATTGAAAAATAAGGATTTTGCACTGATCTATTAAAGGTTATTTTGGGTCCCTGCTATGAAGTACCCAGCAAAACAAGTTTCGTTCCATTAACTTGAGCTGAGAGAGCTAATTTTGGGATCTGCCTTTTCTGCCTTTAAATATTTAAATATTTCGAACGAATCCAAATTTGCTTCAAATCGAATGAAAAAATTTACAGAGATTATTGTAAAATACTGAAGATTACTTCCAATTCTATTATGCACAGCTTTCTAGCTTTGACCTTAGAGAACTAAAATGTATGAATACTTCACACAAACTATTTGTACTACTATGATTTTCTAAAAATTAATTTAGTGCAATATTTTCCGAAAAATCGAATAAAAATAGTGTCACGCTCCAAAACAAGAGCAAAAAAGAGCGGCAAACCCCTTCAAAAAGAAAAAAGAAGCTTGAAAAAAACTTTAAGTGCATCTAAAATTAGCAACTCTACGTTGAACCACATTGACATTCGTTCGCTGAATAGGCTGCTGGCAAGATTTATAGCCACAACAGAAAATCTTTAACGCCCACGAGTGGTGGCATCGGCTAGTTGTGACTCCAGTGGGGTTAGAAGGGAGTTATTTTTGTTTTTCTACATTGCACGATACACATGTCTACAAAAATGCGTATGTACAAATGTATGTTCATTAGGGTGATCCAAAATAGTAAAGTCGGAATTTTATTTAATGCTCTCACCCCCTAGGATTGTTCTGCATCGAAAAAAATATACCCTTTCTTATTTTGAAATCAAAAAAGTGCTCAAAGTTTTCCACGTACTTTATATAAGGAAAAAAAAAATTTGTAGAAATGGTATTAATTCTTGAAATTCAATTTTTCCGATCGGAGAACTCTGGTTGTCTTCAGGAGACTTCCAGGAAACGTACCCAATTCGCTATTTAACCAATTTTTATTACTAACTATATTTTATATATCCTCCCATTGCATTTTCTGGCGGAGATTTTTCGCGGACCTATAAAATATAGAAACTATGAAAAAATTTTTAAATAAGTAATTCGGTATTATTACCGGGAATCTTCTCAAAATAAAGGGTTTTCCGATCGAAAAATATTGATTTTCAAGAATTCTATACCATTTATACGAAAAGTGGTTTTTCCCCATATAAAATATTTTTTGATTTCAAAAAAATAAAAAAATAGGTGTATATTTTTTTCGGTATAGATCAATTCTAGGGTGTGACAGCCTAAAAATTCCGACTTTACCTTTTCACATGCATTTTGTACGACCCTAATGTACATATATTTGTACAGAAGAGCCACAAAAATGTGCGTAGCAAAGTGCTGCTTTGGGCAAAAACACATTAAAATGCTTACAATGATTATGCTGTAATGTGCGCTCATTAGCGATGCTCAGCAGATGAAACGCCTGTGCAGCATAGTGTACTTCAGGAGGTGGCGGTGAAGGTAGACGAAATTTGAAGTGTAGCTAACACCTACAAGCACTACATTCAGTGCATGAATATTTAGTTATAGAAATTCTCGTTAACCCGGAAGTTTGCTGCATTTTCATGCTCGCATTCCTTTGATGTGTTAATGGCAAATGATACGAGCATATATCAACTTTTGAATCCCCGATTCCACGCCACAATGACTTTCATTGATATTCTTTTGATAGTCTTGCGGAAAATATTTAGTCACATTATAAATATTTAGTGGTGCTTGCGGCATAATTTTTCCTTTTTGTAAGGTTTTTTTTTTTGTTTTTTTTTGTAGAAGTTTTCTTCTCACATTTCTTACCTTCTGACATCCGGCGAATTTGGTAGACTGCGACATTTGCGACTACTTTTGCTGCCGCTGCTGCTGCTGTGGCCATGCGATGACGACGATGAGTTGCCCATGTTGCTGGCGTTGGCAACAACAAAAAAGCATTTACGTATGTTTTGGTGTTTTGAGATGCAAGTGATTTCTGATTTTTATTGTTATGGTTGTTGTTGTTTTTTTTTTTGTTTTTTAATTTATGTGGTTAAATTTACATTTTGTGGCTTTGTATGTTGTTTAACATACAGCATTACGTGATTAAAAACTATTTTGCGAAATTTGAGGTGGATTGTTTAAAACTTATTCGGCATATTTTGGAGGTTGGCTGGTTATCCGTTTTATATGTGTTTTTGGCACTTTTTAAATAGTCATTTTATTAATTTTTTTTCATTAACGTCGCAACAATTTTATGAAACCATTAATTCTTTGAAGATCATATAAAGAAAAATTCAATCTATACATCACTTCACTTTTCTGATTTGCATCTCAAATTATTATGAACAGTAGTTATTATTTAGATCATTTGCGTCAACTGTAAAATCGGGAGAATTCAAACCTCAAAAAATATTTCATACAAACTTTGATAGTCGGAAAAAAGCTCGACAGCTTTCGAGGATTTTTGTTTTAAGTAATACCCTTATTACGATGTTAATAATTTTAATGACTAAATAAGTTGGCGGCGCACTACATCTCCGTAGGATTTCGGTTCGATCCCTGGTACGGGCAATTGAATCTAAATCAGAAAAGAGGCTTTCTAGCAGCGTCACCCATCGGCAGGGAATAGCTAATCACCGAGAATATTTCTGGCATGAAAAACAGCTTCTCATAAAAATAAAATCGCTGTTCGCAGTCGGCGTGAAACTGTAGGTCCCTCCATTTATGTTACCACATCATTTTAGAATAATTTTTGTGTGATGCAATGCGAGCAAGAATGCAAGAAGAAGAATAAGTTTTATAATAAAACCTTTGTGCAACTAAGTGTGACGTCACACAAACATCGATTCTGTCAAATTCACTGACAGCGGAATAGCGGTACGAGATGGGCGCCACCTCTATTCTCTACATCGTGATTTCAAACATTGGAAAAAAACAATTTATGAAAACCGAGTGAGGCTAATTTACGCAACAGAGTAATGTGAGAAACGCTATCAAACACTTTAAAGAAATCTGCGTAAACACAGAAGACTTGAAATCCTTCTGTGAAAGTTGAAAAGCATTATTCACCAAAGGTAGCTAGGTTGGAAACTGTAGACCTTGGAGTGACAAATCGATGATAAATTGGTGAAATTAGAATTTTAGAAGCAAAGTTCATATTTTCCTTAATAAGTCCTTCGAAAAGTTTGGATATAGTAGCCTCGAGTTCGGTCTATAATAGCTCACATCGTCCTTTCTGCCACACATAAAAATTGGGGTAACCAGTCTGCGTAAAAAGTTTCAAACACATGATCATCATCATCATCAAGCAAGGTTTAAGAGGACAAAATTTAGAGATAAAAGTTGATTAGCCTGACAAGAAGAAATCAGCAAACAAGTTATCGTTAAAACGAACCGCAGAAGGCACCATAGCCCAAGACTTTTTACATTTAATAAATTGCCAAAAAGCCTTAGGATTAGACATAGTATTTTCTTTAATCCTAAAAATGTAGTACCTATACAGAAATTTATTTAAGTAGTTACATTTTTTCAAACCTTGCTGGTATTTGATACAGTTGATTCTTAAATTTAAATATTTTTTATGAAGTTTATTTCGCTTGATTTAAGTTTTTTACGTTACGTAAGTGTAGCACGGAAGTTTCTAGGTTTTTTTTTTTTTTACTTGTAGTACAATTTTCATAAAGATTCCAAGCAACACATCTTTGAAAGTAGAATAGCACCTAGAAATATCCAACCCTTATTGCAAAACCTTCCGATTAATTTCAAATAAGATGCTATTCAGCCTAGAAAAGTCGGAAGAGGAGAAATTGAAAGCATTGAATTGATGAGAGCTTACTACTTTGAAATTCATAAAACTCAACGTTAGGCAACACAGAGACATGATGTTTTTCAGAAGGCAAGAAGGATGAGAAAATGAGATCCAAGAATTGAATTAAGCTTGTTTTCAAAAAAAAAAAAAATTTTCACAAAGTCGAGGCTTAACAGATTATCAATAACATTATGATTCGAGTTCGTTGGTATAAGAGCAAGTTTAGAAAAATTAATAGAAAAATGTGCGGAAAATTGAGATCCCCAAAAGCACAAATATGGTTTTGAAGAAGAAAGTCCATTTTTCGGATATGGTACATTTGATGCAGTTAAACAGGGCTCCTTTAACCGCACTGAGCTGCATCAAAACTGTCATGTCGAAACATTGCTGACCTATTCCCTTTGACAAGTAACCAATTCGACCTGATACGAATTCCACCCATATTTTGAAAATAAATCTTTAACTCTTTCTCAATGTGGCTATATTTTCTTGTCTTGCAGATCGACTCAAAATTTGATCAAATAGTGATCGCGAAACCCCGAGCATAAAATCCTTTTTTGTGAGTTTAAAATATAAAATTTAATTTTTATAAATTCTTAGCTTTCTAGCAATATAAGATCAACCAAAAAATCTGAGACCTATTATGATTCTTACCAAAGATGGGCACGGGACTTAATAACGGGTGATTTTTTTGAGGTTAGGATTTTCATGCATTAGTATTTGACAGATCACGTGGGATTTCAGACATGGTGTCAAAGAGAAAGATGCTCAGTATGCTTTGACATTTCATCATGAATAGACTTACTAACGAGCAACGCTTGCAAATCATTGAATTTTATTACCAAAATCAGTGTTCGGTTCGCTTTACGTCCGATTTATGGTCTACATAATCGACCAAGTGAGCAAACAATTAATGCGATTGTGACCAAGTTTCGCACTCAGTTTACTTTATTGGACATTAAACCAACCACACGAATGCGTACAGTGCGTACAGAAGAGAATATTGCGTCTGTTTCTGAGAGTGTTGCTGAAGACCGTGAAATGTCGATTCGTCGCCGTTCGCAGCAATTGGGTTTGCGAAACACATTTCGAACCGAACACTGATTTTGGTAATAAAATTCAATGATTTGCAAGCGTTGCTCGTTAGTAAGTCTATTCATGATGAAATGTCAAAGCATACTGAGCATCTTTCTCTTTGACACCATGTCTGAAATCCCACGTGATCTGTCAAATACTAATGCATGAAAATCCTAACCTCAAAAAAATCACCCGTTATTTAATCCCGAACCCATCCATCCCGAAATTCAATCTGTAAGTGCCGAACACGCTCATCCCGACGGTTTTCGGAACTGTACCACGGGTCCCGTGGGTCCCAAAATCTGTCACTAAGATAAATTCATATGTCTTTTAAATAAATTTTAAATAAGAAAAAAAATGAAAGATCTGGCATCTTCCGATTATTTTGTTTTGCTTTGCTGTTCGTTTTCGTCTCAATAAAACATAAACATCGTTTTTAAGGAAGATTTTCTGAGTTGCAGTTTTATCGGGAGTACCGGGAAAGGATTTTGGTTTTGTCCCGCCCGCAAAATTTTTACAGACACGACAAGGAAACCTTTCTGGGCGCTAGAAATCAAGATAACGCTCGCTTTAAGCAGCCACTGTCCAGTGATTCTGGACAGCTTCCGTCTAATGAACTGTCGAATTACCAATCAGAATTCCCATACATCCCTAATATGAAATGCAAGACTGGGCCTTTTCTGCAATTCTAGGGATCATCGGGAAACCCTTTTTGGAAAGTGACAAAGAAATAATTGTCAGGAATATCTAGCCAGCACCACTATAAGTTGTCCAAGTCAAACTGTTGAGTGCTAGAGCAAGCCTGGGAACTAAGAGAGATAACGTTTTTCCTGCAAAAATTAAAATTTCGAATGAGTTCTTGTATGCTACAGCCAGTCTTATCTCTGGTACACAATGTTTAGATTCGGAGGAAATACCCAGTGCCTTGATAGATTATTATTATATGGCTGTTACTTGCCAGAGCTTGGCGGTATCAAGAAAACTGTTATCAGAAAAAACTTGCCAACAGCAGGATTGGCTATCCCAGGTAGAATATTCTAGGATACAGCCAGTCCAGGCACTGCTAAAAAGTATCCCAGTTAAGGAAATTTTCCTAACACCAAAAGTGATTATATCAAAGGGAAACTATTGTTCTGTAGCCAGTCCAGGCTCTACGAAGATAGACTTGTTTAAGGATGTTCTATCCTGTTCCCGTCAATGTTTTCTTTTTTTTTTAGGGTGCCGCATGACATCTTGTCCTGGCGCTGCCAATGTAAACGTACAAAGCCACTCTCAACAAAAGATTGGGTATTGCCTACGAGAATATCTAGAAAGCTGCAGAAATTTAAATAAAAAAAATTAGGATTTGATATGCTTTATTTTGAAGGCGAAAATTCTATTTGGGGGCTTTGCAAGCTAAAACTTAATATCGGGCTCGCCTTTGAACTAATATACTCCTTTCGAGCAAACCAGTGAAAGGGGTTCACTGAAGGTTTGGGCAAAATAAAGGAGGACTGGAAGCACTAGAAGATATTGCAGTTCTATGTATTAGCTAAAAGGGGAATCAGTAATCATTGCCATTGGCAACATCATTTGCAATAATCATCATGAAATGACATATGAAAGTTCCAAACACTACACTACAAACAAATATAAACCGAAAGTAGCAGTGAATAGAAGATGGTGGGTAAACAAAAGGCAAAAGCTACGTTCGTAGGCTAAGAAAATCCTTGCAAACAATACTTTCAAAGAATAGACAATAGACCAACTACATATCTCAGGCTCCCATTCAAAATTCAAATGACCGACTGGCTAAACTCCAAAGTCCAGCAAAATAATCCCTGCAACTGTACCCGCTTGGCCTTTGTCGGCTCATAATGCAATTAAGCTAACAGATTTTCAACTTCCTCTATGAGAAGGGCAAATACAAAGCAGACTGTGCGTAAATAAGCAAAATGATAAGGGCCAAATGAAAGTAGAAATGTGGTCTTAATACGCTGGGAAAGAGAGATTAAAAATGCCTTTGGCGGCCTGAAATGCGAGAATGATCGAATGATGTATGACATTGAAGTTGGCTAATAAACAAAACAAAACAGGAGTAGAGCAATTGGGGCGAGCTACCCGTATTAGTTATGTAGTAAAGTACACTGAGAAAGGGGAGCATTGCAAATAGGAAAGCACACATACATAGGTGGGGTCAAGAAGGGTGCGTGTTTGTCAAAAACTGAATTGGTAATTGATTTAAAATTGAAAATTACAAGCAAGAAAATTTATTGAGGCGAAAAATAAACTGGCAAAATTAGAAGGTCACTGGTTTTGAAAGAGACTCGAATATATGCGAAATGAAGGACTTTAAAAGGTTCAAGAAATATGGGTGTGACAGCATTTAATTTAATTTCTGCGGAATTGCCGCTCTTGAGTCAAGCGCATAAAGCCAATCTTAAAAGTTTGTATATAATAGCCTTGCCTTCATACGTTAGAAAAACGCGTCACAAAATAAGGGTTAAGCTGACGCTAGAGCAACAAATGCTTTTTGGACAACTGACAAGTGTCAGTTAACAAATTTGCTTGAGCCAGTAAATGGGAAAAAGAAACAGGAAAGGCAAGGAATAAATCAATAACTTGCAGCACAGCATGCTGCCAAAAACGCTAAAAAGCCAACACACACAGCTTCCACAACCGACTGATTGCCTTCGGCAGGCGCCCACGCTCGTGTGCGGGTGTGTTTTTGTTTTCGTGCGGGGGTGGGTTGAAATTGCGTGTAAATAATTAACACGCGTGTCTGACACGTGATGCAACCAGCCATTTTGGATTTGCAATTGNTGGGTTGAAATTGCGTGTAAATAATTTACACGCGTGTCTGACACGTGATGCAACCAGCCATTTTGGATTTGCAATTGCATGCGGCGGTCGGCTGTTGTTGCATTATTCTGCAAGCGGCAAATCCCGCACTGGGAGCTGGAAATTTTTCAATCGTTCACAGCTTGCCTTCGTGTGCGATATCGGAAAGGCATCAATTTTATCTCGAGTGGCTGCTAAATGTCAAAGCAAATTGTATTTCATGTGATAGTAGTTGTTTTTGCTGCTAGAGGATTCTTTATTTTCTTTTATTGCCAGGTAAAGAGGGTGCGAATTTATGGTTAATCAATTTGTCGTAAAAATTAATGAGAGTGGATTTGTTGGGGGAAAAAGGGAAACTCGAGATTATGTTTGATGCCAACGCGGAGTTGCCAGATATTATTTATACTTCTTTTTGGAAACGCGCGGTGAATAAATTCAAAGTAAATTTCTAAGTAACTCTGCGACATATGTACATATTTCGCTGCCAGATTATTTAAATTTTTTTTCGACTTTCCCAAAAATTTTAACTTATTTATCTTGGTGAAGAAGTGTAGAAAAATTTCGCTTTTTGGCCGAATTTAAATAAATATTTCAAACTTATTAAATTCGGCACATCTGGCGTCCTCATCGCTTTGCTGGTACTTTACTTCCATAATATTTCCGTGAGAATACAAGAAATCGCAAGCAAATGCACATGAAGAAAACAAGATAAATGTCATACAGTCACTCACAGAAGTATTCGTAATTTAGTTTTTTCACAATATTCAAAATGTTTTCCATTATAAATCTTTTTCGTTAATTTTCATCTAAAATATAGCTCATTCTATAACAAAAATCATACAAATCATTCTTGCAAACTTTGTACAAAATTCATAAAAGTGAATCAAATTTAAAAACATTTTCATCAAAATTTCAAACTTTTTATTATTACAACTTTTATTATTTTGTAGCCTGCTCAATTTTAGTATAATAAAGTGCAATTTTCAAGTAGCTAAAAATTACCGCTGATATTTTAGATTTTTTTTTTCGTCGAGGATGTTGCGCATTTCTTTCCATATAAGGCATGAACAAAATCTATTTCAGTTTTCAAGAATGATTTATATGGTTTTTTGTATAGACTGAGCTATATTATAAATGAAATATAGCGAAAAAGATTTACGATGAAAAAAATAAAGAATATTGTGAAAAAACTAATTTACGAATACTTCTGTGAGTGACTGTATGTACTTTAAGGCGTATCACGAAAAAAGTTTAGCGTGTGTTAGTTTTATTTAAATATTTGCATCTGCCGAGAAAAAATTTCGGGGGAAAATTTTTTTTGTATGCACCCGGAAAATCGTGTTTTTTGCTATAATTTTTTTATTTGCTACCCGGTTTTTTTGAATTTTCATGTCACCGGGAAAGCACTATAATTGAATAAAGCCTAACCCTTCATCGTTTTTTAAGAGCTTTAGATTTATAGTATAAAAATAAAGATCTAGGGATAGTAAATCCAAAATTAGTGAAGATATACACTTGTGCTCATATAATTAAGTTACACCATACAGCAAAAAATATATATCTAAAAAAAGTGGTTTTATTATTGAAAATAAACAAAAAAACATATAGAATCAAAACTGCGGATTTCATGTTCAAAGTTTGTTTACATTTTTAATGTTTAAAAGTATTGAATTAATTTTAGTTAATTTTAATATTATATTTGACCATATGATTCGTGCTCATATAATTAAGTCACCGCCAAAGTAATGCATATTAAAGCCAAGTTATCGTCTTTTCAATAAATGCCAGTCAGTACTTCGTTGGGAATCCTTTTTGACGAATCACTTCATCGCATCTCCTATTCATGGAGCGGACTAAAGACTCACATTGCTGCGGAGTGATTTTACTCCACTCGTCCTTAATAATCTCCCATAAAGAAGCCTTGTTTGTAGGTNATTGCTAAGGATATAACACGAAATACGAAAATAAATCAGTGGAGGTTTGATATTTTAGCAAATTTATGGCAATTAAGTAAGATGACTTAATTATGTGAGCACTTACGTTTTAACTTTCGGTGAAACAAATGCACTTTTACCATAAATAGAGATGAAAAATAGAACTTATTCCTCTCCGTATTTTTTGACACACTACGCAGTTACTTTATGAAAAAAATATAAACCGTTATGTCAAGAGTTGCTATGTTATTTGGATTATTGCAATTTTACTACTGGATAACTTAATTATATGAGCACAAGTGTAAATCAAAACGGTTTTGAAGGCCTAAACTGTTTAATGGCCAATTATAGTCCTGAGCGAGACCTTTTCAGCGACATAAAGATTTTAAAGATCGGATATAAAATAAGAAAGTTATAGTAAAAAACGTGATTTAGCGGTTTTTAGCGGGAGCCTAAAAAAATTTTTTTACACCCAATAAAGTGTTTAAATAAAACTGACAAAAGCTAAACTTTGTTTCTTTCATACATATGTCGTGATCCGGCTTAATGTACATACATACATACATAACAATGGGGACAAACCGGATTTCCAAATACCGCGCAATTGACTGATAGCTAATAGTAGGTGTGTGGGTAAGTGAGTCAGCAATTCATAGTTGATAAGGCGAAAAAGGAAGGAAACAAATTTTTCAGAGCAATGAAATATGCGATAAGATAGTTATAGAGAGTGAGGTAAAAGCGAAAGGACGGTTGTAGGTGGAAGCTAGTGCAATTTGAATTTATGCGAAACGTGAATGATTTACAAGCTCTCAATTGCGCTATAAATAATACTAATGTGTTGGGGAGCTAGACAACTATTGAAAAAAGCTGTAAAATAAATAAGTATCGAAGGAAACACGTGCACCTCAGGCAAAATTACGAAGAAACACCCAGTGAAGATTTATACATTGAAGTAGGGCCAGGCGTTTAACATTTGTGAGGGTGGCTTTCAAAGAATTTGTTAATCGCCTACTTATATCAAACTTTGTAACTAGAAAAATATTTTGTTTGGGTTACGACCATCGAACTGTAACGGACTTTTGAGAGAAGGTTTTACGAAGAAGGACCAATATATAAGTTCAAGAAAAAATTAGAACAAACTGACATTGCTATATAAAATCCTACAAATGATGGATAAAATCCACGCTATGTCATAGAACGATTGGCGAATGGAGGTGGCAACCTAGTTACTTATACGGGTTATAGTTTTGCAAAATTTTTGAAAAGGCTATGCGGTAAATTATAAAGCAAAATGCAGCGGGCGCGACCATTAGACTGTGAAAACTATCCAGCTGGAAAACTAATCACTATGGTCATATCTCGATGCTGGAAGGGGTTAATCCGTCGAAAGTAATCGACTATTGTGTGCTGACAATAAACTTCGAAATATGGTATAAAGTAGAAATGTTTGGCAGGCAACAATGGAACCAGGATTTACCGGGAATCACCCTCCACTGACGGTTTAAAAATTGAAAACAAAATTAAAGGAGTGTACTCGGAACAACTAGGAGTATTTAGAGGGGGGACTATTTGCCTATCGCATCGCATTACAGAGTAGCCCTCCAGAAGTCATGCCGCCTACCGGACCACTGGAGCATCTTCCAGGCCGAACTTGCGGCTATGCAAGAGACTGCCGAATGTTTGAGGACAGAGGCACTCGGTTGCAGCAATATCTACATTTCCTCAGACTGTCAGGCGGCTCAAAACGTCCTGAATTCTGTCACATATAACTCGCAAGCTGTAGGGAGATGCCGTGGTTTACTTAACGTGATGGCAGAGCAGTTCACGCTTCACTTGATGTGGGTGGGGAGGTATACCAGGCAATGAGATGGTGGACAAGGTAGCCAGATAGGGCATTTTATTTCCACTTTCGCCGTCTTGAAAGAGGCCATGTCGATACAAGTGGTATACTTCAAAATGTTTACCTTAAAACGAGACCACATTGAAGTGCTGTTGGATCCATTTGAACCAGATTTGAAACGAAAACGATTCAACTTGGCGAGGAAAAGGCTATATTTTGTTGGATTACAAAGTGGTATCTTATTTAATATAATTACCAGAATTAGCTCATGATTAAAAAGCCTGTTTTTGGAATCGAGAGGAATCCTATTAATTGAAGGTAATCATAAAAAAAGAGAGAACTAAATATGCACCTTTTGTAGCTCAAATCAGATGTCGAAAATTCAAAAAATTATCACTGCCTCTAAAATTAGACCAAATCTTTCCTTCAGAAAGAAAGCAACTATCAAAAACAAACTACTAAGTAGCAGCAATGATAGACTACCGAAAATGATATACAAAAATCCCTTAGACTGAATGCATTGCAAAACACGAAATTTGAAAATATTTGCATAAGGGATATGCGATTAATCAGTTAATCGAACAGGCTGATTAATCGAAACCAGATTAATTAATTAAACAAAGAATAATCAAAGTGATTAATTTCTTGATTAATAAGAATCTATCTATATATATAATACGCGAATGAATTATTTGTTCAGCATAAAAGATCTGCACCGTTCGATCGATTTTCAAAAATGGGGTGCCAAATTAAAGCGGCCAAACGAAAGGGGTTTCGGAAAGTAGTAGTTTGAAAATATTTTGAAGAGGGTTGCCATCTGACACAAGTTATATGAAATATCAAAATATGGATGTCAAACGAAGGTGTGTTAAAAAATCCTTAGTTTGAACGATAAGAATATTTTTGAGGTGTTGGAAGAGGATTGCCACCTGTTACAAAACAAAGTTACTCAGATTTCAATTAATTTCTTATAAGTAATTACTCAGGATCTGAATAATCAGAATCTGATTAATTAATAAATTTTTTAATCGATTAATCGCACATCCCAAATTTTTATAGATTTTTTTTAATTTAAGTGAACACCCCCAACATATGTACATATTAAATATTCTGTTTAAAATTTAAAATTCATTATTCTCAAGCATATTTTTCATACGCATGCGCGTATTATTTTTGATTAATTTTGAGATTTTCAAATACTTTGTGATTTCTAAAAACTGACATTTCAAATGTCATTCTACAGAAAAAATATCAAACAAGCTGTCAAATCAATAAACTATGTAACTCGGTACCCCATGCTCAGCTGTGGTGACTTTGATTTTTTCTCCACATTCCACATACTAAAAGTCAGCTGCGATTCAATTGCAATCACATAAATTGTGGCAAATTTGTGACGGCAGCCACGCCAGACAGCCATAGTGAGCAAGAAGAGTTAATAAAAGATAAGATATAAAAAAATACATACATACAAAAAACGTTAACAAAACCAACTGATTGCCAGCTAACCATGAGTTGCAAGAAATTTATTTGCCTTTTAACCACAACTGCATAATAATGAGTAAGTAAATGCGCGAAAAGAAGGCACACTTGCTATGCAAATAGCAAGCAGCGCACAATAAAAGAGCCACCAACTCAGGCCAATGCAAGAGCAGCAATTGTGGCAATTACAGGCGTCAAGTTGACGCGCGGCAATGCAAAATAAAAAAATATAACAAAAAATATGTATAACAGAAATAAATTAATAAACAGCATAGTCATGCAAATGCAACCGGTGTAAAAAGTTGTAGCTGCAGGCTAAGTTGCTAGATAAAAATCGTAGTGATTTTATTTAAAAATCGCTTTTTGCTTTTCAACTAAATTGTACTACCTATGTATACCACATGCGTAAATTGCAGCGACACAAGTTTGCATGTCGCATGCAGCATTTTGTGCAATGCATGTGCCTTTTGGACAAAAGACTTGCACGAGCATGTTGAGCACAATGTCGCAGTGTGTGGAAATCCAAGAGTTTGCATATATCTCTATATACTTATGTACATACATACATATGTAGTTGGCGACATTTCGGCTTCCTTTCATCAAGTCTAGACTGCGGATAGATGAGAAAAATTTTGAGGTGCATGCAAAATTTTGGTGTGGTGTGTGGCAACAATAATTACAAGCATTGTTGGCATGTGACATATGTATGCATGTTGCATGTAAAAGAAAAGTTAAAAAAATTTGGTTTGGACATAAAACATGCAGTTGCTGAAGTATGAAGTATTGAAGAAAATGCCAAAGATTGATTGAGTTATTGACAAATTAATTAATCATGACATACGAACATGTCAATTAGTTGGCAATTTGTTGGCGCAACACAAGTGAAAGGTAGGAAAAACAGAATTTATTACACAAATATTATGATCACGCAGTTCATGTGAAAATATTTAGAATGATACATGACATTATAACTTTATATAACATAACGCAACAAGTCCTAACATACATACATAGCATAAAATAACTTAAAAAAACATAACATAACTTAACACAACGTAACATAACATAACTTAACACAACGTAACATAACATAACACAACAACATAACACAACAGAACATAACGTAAATGTGTAGCAACACAAAATGACCCATACATACATTTGTACATAGCATAAAATAACTTAAAATAACATAACATAATATAACACAACATAACATAACATAACACAACATAACATAACATAACATAACACAATACACCACAACACAACATAACATAACATGAATATATAGCAACACAAAATAACCCTATAAAAGGCCACCCTTCTGTTTTAATTCCATTTAACACCAACCACTAAGCCCACTCCTTTACTGTATGCGGATGACCGACAGTTTTACCGTTGCATATTGACACATCATTAATTTATACGATCTATTTTCAATGCATTTTATCACAATTTTATTACTTTAGGTATTGATCGCATCGTCCGCATAACGTACTTATATGGAAACAGACAGCCCCAACACTACCCATCGGCTGGCTACTTTAACCACTAACCAACCACATTACCGCCCAGACTGCGCGCCGCATTAAATATTTTACTCACACCTTTCCGCAGTAAAAGGCCTGCTAATCGTAAAAATCGTAGAAAATCACGTTTTAAACATATTAGAATGTACGTGCACACAAACACTACCATAAAAGTCTACATATGAATTTAAGAATCCATACCCACGTGTATACAGTGGGTGTATTTGCCCTTATTGGAGATTAATGCGTTTCAACCATCTACACAGTGAGATTTTTTTGTTCAAATGTGAAGTGAAAATGGGTGCAATTGTGGCCGCATAAGAGAGAAACCCATGAAGAGCAGGAACAGGGCAAGTGAATATAAATAAAAAGATTATTTGTCTTAGGGTCTTTTTCTGCTTAAAGCACTTGCAGCTTAAGAAATCAACTGGAAGGCTTTCGGACTAGTTAGTGTCTTAAAATTTTCCAACCTAAGTAGTATGGGTTAAGCTACTTAGGATCTCTACAGATTAGAGGGCAATTTTGCTATATTTTTAGCTCATCATCGTCTAAATACTTCCGAATGCAAGACCCTGCCTTTACCACCTACGATCCACCACACTCTTGTAGCTTGTTTAACTTAAATGATGCATATCTTTCCAAAAAGCATACCCAGGTATGTAGACAGAGAATAGATATTCCCAATGTCCATTTACCCATTTACGTCGTCAATAGTTCATTTCCACCAAATCTTAATTGCAGTTTAAGACTATTTGAAAAGGGGGATTACAATTTTAAGGGGGTAATTGCGCATATTAAGTACAAGCAAACTGAGGTTAAAAAGCAAATAGTAAGAAATAAACCTTGTCGATCACCCCATGTTGGAACTTATTTGAGCTCTTAACTGCAGTTAAGCTATTGGTGGAAATGGGCTATAAATCTCTGCACACCTAGATCATAAGTTTTGGGATCCCTTTTTATTGACCAAAATCTCTGTTTGGTACTAGTGATAACTTGTTACCCAATCTTACTCCCCCCAGCGAGCCTCACTTTAAGGTAAGATTTCAAATAAACTTTTTATACCAGGTTTACATACATATATGTAAGTAGATTATCCTCATTTTGGAGCTTAATCTGTAATTAGAAAAAGGGATTAGCCACACAAAATTCGTCCCTCGTTAATGTGTAATTATAAAATAATCTCACATTAAACCGATAACTTTTCGGTGTCCAACCTAGTTTTATCGATTATTTTTGCCAAGGAGAGGAGCAATGCCAAATGGAAAAGTAAACAAAAGTGGACGCTAGCAAGGAAAAGGTTTGTAAAGTTTGTTTTAATAAATTATTAAGTTAAAATATATTTAAATTGCTTAATATAGCAGAAAAGAGTGATCACACAGGACAGAGAAGGAACTTAACTTGTCCTTGAGATGTGAGAATAACAAGCACAACAAATTTGGCAGCTAATAATCTGAGATGTTCTTGTGTAAACGGGGCGAACTTCATTGAGATTATATTTATATGTAAACATACTATTAACATTCTGAATGGTGTAAATTTTTCTCAGTGTTCAATATATCACCGCTTTTATCAGCCTGCGAATAGTTTAAATTAAGAACATACCGCAACGATTAATGCAACATATTAATGCTCGTTTTGTCCTCCCCCTTTCTATAGAGAGTCCTTGGGTCTGTCAAAGATACATAGCTGAAGAACAGCCGATATGCGAATTATGCGCAATCGATGTATATAGGGAAAACTTAAATTTAGTCACGTACGTGCGCTTAGCGAACTAAAAGTGACTTAAGTGGAAAGTGAAGTAAAGCAATATTAAAAAAGCAGCAAACCAAAAAAGGATTTCAAAGCTGGCAACAAAAGGCGATGCCACTTTAGGCCGAAGGGAGAGAATGCAAGGCATTCAACTTAAAAGGAAAGAAATGCGTTGGGAAGTAAATTAGAACCAGAACAGCTGGTTAGACACAAATGCACATGAAAGCCACTCAAAGGAAAGAAGACAATCTCGATACCACTATCTCGAAGTGAAGACAGCAAAAAAGGTCAACTGCTGATAGTGCTATGCTCCACTTGCAACGATTGCTTACTTTATGCAGGACTCTTATGGACATATAGGACAGCACATTTTCTTCAAACGTTCGCGGCGAAATCGACAAAGCTAAGACTGTGTTCGTGGTTGTTATGGCAAAGGGGTTTTTTTTTTTGATAATCATAAGGGAATTAAAATAAGGAAGCGACCAGGCGCGTGCAGCCCGAAAAAATATCAAAAAGCACATAAATTACCAAATGACTGTCTTGGAACTGCAGTTCATGGTAAGCTTCGATTTTGGCAGCCAGCCAGTGTGGCGCTGCAGTCGATTAATGGCAGGAAATTGCCGGCACGCGTTTTCTGCTTTTAACAAACAAATTTCACGCATAATTTTGATTCAAAGATACTTAGCGATTTCTGTTATTATGCATTTACATAAATTTATTGAATTTTGCTTGCAGTCGGCGTTTGCCCTTTTTAGTCAATGTCTTCCCTTATTTTGTTTAAACCTTTTTGTAGATTTTTTTCTTGCTTGTGTTTTTTCTGCAGACTACCAGCTTGTGGTTTCGAGCCTTTAGTGCTGCTTACTGTTATTCTTTAGCATTTTAAAAACTTCAGTCCAGTATTGTGCCCAACTGCCGCATTGACATGAAGGGAAGAGGAAGCAATTAACTTGGTTGGTGTCATTGAACGTGTTCTGACAGTTCAAAAGGGAAATGCAATTGCCCAAAAACAGTAACAGAATAGCGCATGAAAAAAATTGTATAACCAAAAATGGGTAAACGAAATGTGGTAGAAGATATTGGTGGAAAAAGTAAAGTGACGTGACCATAATAATTAGTTGAAAAATTCCAAGAAAGTATTTAGTTTATGTTTGTGTTATTGAATTATGTTTGTGTGTGGTAAAAATTTGTTTGAAATATGAAAAACGCTAGCAGATTTCGTTCGGTCAGAAGGTGGTTACAGGTAGCTTCCTTTAAACGAGACTTGAACTTCTAAAGGTTGATGGTATAAACGCATTTCTTAGCCCTTAAAATTTGAATAAACTGAACTAAAGCCCAGTAAGAACGTACTACGTAGATATCCTATAGCTTCTGACCAAAGAAAGATCACATTTTCCATAGCGAATGATAAAATTCATTTTTCACTAGCCTGACAAAAAATTTTACGCTGGCCAATGCAAAAATGATATTGAAAAGCAAAAACGGTTGTCAACTAAAAAGTTATTAGCTTAGTTTTTGTTAAGGCCATAATTATAACAATTACATTCACCAATTTTTATTGAGCTTGAGGCCAAAAATTCAGCAACAAAAATTCACAAGGCGAACTTAGCACAGTGCGTAGGCAACTGGCTGAGTCAGTGGGATCCTACTGAAAGAAGTCTGATGAGGAAATGTGGTTATTTCCGAAATAGCTATCACTTCTACCATTTTTTCAAATTATTGTTGCTTTTCCACAATAAGTTTTTCATTAAAAACGGCATCAAGCTCAATAAAAATTGTTGAATATAATTATTAGTTTAGGTTGAAACGACTGAAGAGGCCGACATCCGGCACCCGTTTAGGAGGATTTCACTCACAAACATACTTACAGAAGATTAATAAATATATTCAAAGATAGCTAAAAGTTTGCACATTTGTAGGCCCCACGCCCCCTTTTCAAATATCGCCATTTTTCTCCATGAGTATGGGCTTAATTTCTTATACATACATGGAGATATACATACGAAGTTTCAGTACTCTTCCAGAGATATGCAGTATGAAAAATTTGGTTTGTATGGGAGGTGCCACGCCCCTTTACATATAGAAATTTTTTTAGCCTATAACCATCCTTGGGACGTCTGCGGCAGGTGTCCGAAATTTCGAAAATATCCATTCAGCCGTTCTCGGGCTTTGTGAACACTAAAAAAACGGTTTTCAACGTTTCCGCAGGATGAACGAGTTTTCTGCGTGCAGACTTAACCCGAATGTTCATTTAGCCATCTTAAAAATAAATTCGTAGAGGCGTCTCTAAATATATTGACTGCGGCGGCATCTGCTGGATACATTTTTTAGCAGCATTTCGTACTATAAAGTTAATACACATTAAACCCGATCGTACGATAATAAAAGATTTTCTAAATATCTCCGCTTCAGCGCCATCTATCGGCACTATTTTCTACAAGAATATCTTTTATCACGCAAGTAATATACTTACATTATGAACTAGACGTGATCGGACTATAAATACGGGTTTTCAAAATACGACCCCTGCTACATAGATACACGTAATTTTCTCTCGTATGGTTTTCGATCCATGAACGTATGTTACGATTCGAGCCCTGAGTTCTGAGGAAGGTAAAGCAAGAGGGAAGCGGTGTGCGAGCATAAAAACTATATGATTTTAACTACTTGAGTCTATAAAACGAATGGACCCCAAAAGCAAGAAAGTCCACGAACATAGAAGGAGTTCTATGTACATGCTCTGAATAAGCAGCCTTACAGTTAATTTCCACCAAGCCTTAACTGCAGTTTATGCAGTTTCAAAAACGGAGATTACAACTCGAAGGGGGTAATTCCACCTATTAAGTAGAAGCAAACAAAAGGAAAAAGCAAAAAAAAAAAAGAAAAAAACCTTGCCGATCACTGCATGTTGGAATTATTTGAACTTAACTGAGCTTTTAACTGCAGTTAAGTCTTTGTTGGAAATAGGCCATTACGTTTTTCAAATGGAGGACGCAACTCTAATTTCTGAGTTACTTAAGTAGAATAACAAGAACCCATTTTCAAATATTTTTACTTTAAGTCAGCTCTTAAAAAAATTTGTCTTAAAAAATTAGTAATTACAAAATTAGGGCCGTTTTCTCAAGTAGGTTTCAAAAGTTATCTGCACTCTAAACACAAATTTTGTTTTGCAAAAAATATGTTTGAAGGGCAGATAAATTTTAAAAGCTGGTTGTGAGAAAGGCCCCTAGTGTTTTAAATAAAAAAAAAAAACAAAGTTCACAACAAACTTATTAAAAATGTTACAGAAATGTAACTTCTTCACGCACGCACAAAGCAAACTACCTGAAACGAAAATATAATTTTGAATATGTTCGAAGTAAAATTTGGAGCTTGCATCAATAACTTTCCGCGCTTTTGTGAATTTTCAAATGCATTTTTTTTATTCTTATTGTAATATTACTTGCCAGCTGTGGCTAGGAACATTTTTTAGTTGTAATTTTTGTGTATTCTGAACATGTGTTGAATTTGAATGCGTACAAGTAGTACACGAGTAAATGCACTCAAAGGAGAGAACATTGGAAAAAATTCCGAGAAGGCACTTTCATGTGAAATAAAGCCTTCAATACTTTTTAAATTACCAAGAATAAAAATCAGAATGCAAATAAGGCTGTGCAAGTCATAAATGGAAATAAGCTAATTGACGCCAACTGGTTTAAGAAGTGCGAAAAAAATACAAGTGACCTAAGTAATTTGCTCTCCAACACGCTTTGTAACTTTTGACAAAGGTGCATAAAAATGTAGGGAAACATCTCTGCTTATCTTAAAATTGCATCAACTTTTTTTCGCAACTACATTTCATGACATTAAATTACCGTTAAAAAGAGGAAAAGCAGCACCAAAACCGCTTCGATTGATTTCCATTTTTGATAAAGTGTATACTTAAAATGTGTGTCATTGGATAGTAACGTTACCGTCACTTGTTACTGCCATTTCCTCTTTGTATTCTTCAACGATTTTGGAGCATTCCCGTCAAATGCCAGGCAATGCGCGAGGCAATAACGTGACATTTATCTTGCAATGGTTCAGCATGGCTTTTTTTATTACTTTTTTCACTTTGGCATTAAATGTCACTGCAATCAAAGTGAGGACTAAACTAAAAAGTAACACAAGAAAGGTCGTAAAAAGGAAAACGAAGCGACTGACAAATTACCGATTAACTTTGACATTTAACAATATCAGCGCGTTGCGTCTCTTGCCGTTAGCTATTTTTTTTTTTCTGTTGATTCTTCGGGCAAACTGCGTTTATGACTTCTGCTGGCTTTTCTTCAATTTAGGCGAGGGTGAGTCGAATGCTTTAAAGCGATAAAAAGATTTTTTTTTAAGTTTTCAATGCAGCGAGTTTCTTAGGTATTCTCAGCGGCATCGGCTCTTTGGCAGCTGTCAAGTTTTCGTGCATCTCAAACGAAAAACGCGTGACGAAACTTCGCAAATTTCAAAAGGAATTTTAAGAATTGTGGACTTTTTGAAGTACTCAAACTAAAAAAAGCTTAAATAAAATCAAATAAGCAAATTAATAAAAAAGTTGTGCTTGGTGTATAAATTAAAATCAGTTTTACTGAATTCAAGAATTCAAGATCAAACAAAAGTCTTACAGAAATTATATTAATAAAAAGTTAGTTGTATGTACTATCTAGTAATTCATTTGTTTCTTATGCATCTATATATGTACAATAAGGTGGCCCAAACTTTTTAAAACTTTGCATTATAATTCTATTATTGGAAAATTTCTGAAGGAAAATACATATCTTTTACCAAAAAAAAAGTATTTTCCCCATATTCGATAGATAGAAAACTTCAAAGCCCGGCGCCACGATTTCAAAAATAGAAAGTACAGTTTTTCTTATTTTCCATTTTCTATAATTCTATTCCAAAAATGTGATTTTCGTGTGTATTTTTGGACCACCCTAATTTAAATATATATTTACATATATATGTATTTACTCTATAAGTATATGTAGAAATTGCATTTGAGTCAATTTAAAAAATATTTGAAGACAAAATAAAAATTTTAATAGCACTCAGCTAACAGCCACTTCATAAAAACGTTCAAAAAATAAGCGGAATTAAAAACTCATCAAATCTACAACTCATCACTCACATTAAAAATATGAAGCATGGCCATAGCAAAAAAAAAAACAAAAAATCAAGCGACTCCCTGCAGCTACTGTATTGCCCTTGCTCACTGACACTAATGGAAACAGCCCCAAACAAAAACAACAACACCACTGCAGACTAACAACTAAAAACTAACAACAGTCAGTGTCATCTTCTGCTATGATACCCAGCTGGGATGGAAAATTAAGCTTTAAAATTGTACCTAATTTGTGAAGCAAATATATATGTATGTGTTTTTATTTGATATAAGGAGGATAGCCTCTCACTTCTATACCAAATCCACTTTTAGGACAAACGTCAAACACATATGGCTCGATCAGTTCGAAACAAAACCATGTTTTAGTGTTTAATCTCGTGTCTTAATGTGAAATATTCGCCGCCTGTCTGAACCAACACACACTATACAATTGTGTAGCGAGAGCGCTAGCTGCTGTAATTATTTCTTCGAGAAGTAGAGCTTTAATTGATACTAAACGTCCTACTATCTAAGTACCTACATATGTCAGGTATTTTTTTGATAAGCGGATTTGAGCAGAAGAATCTATTGTTATTTCGTGCTCTGATGCTGTCAAAAATAAACCTCACTAGCTTGACACAATTAACTAAATTTACTATACGTTACTGACCACAAGAGAGAGGCTATTAGACACCAGAAAATGCGCTGAAATGTAAATGAACAAGTAATTTTTAGCAAAAAAAAAACCGACTTCAACTCCCATATAAAAAAAAAATATATATATATATATATGATCCACTGATCCACTGCCTTTCCGATGCAAAAAGAATTATCGAAATCGGTTGACGTGGTCCAAAGTTATGCGGTAACATACATAAAAAAAAAAAAAAAAAAAAAAATTATCCGACGAACTGATAACCTCCTCCTTTTTTGGAAGTCGGTTAAAAATAAGAAAAGATTTCACGACAACCTATTTGGCACCGTTATATATGTACCTAAAATGGTGTACCGAATGTACACTAAATTAAGAAGAAGCGTAAAAATGTACCTTTGTATCTACTTCTCCATCACTGATAACGAGTAATACATGAGAAGCGAAGCTTGTTTATACCCCGCAGTAAAATTTAGAGACAGTCTGTTAAAGCGCTAGTTCCGCCTTATACATTTCAGAACTATCTCTGAACTAGTGCAGAACGGCTGCAGGGAGGGGCAGTTGAAACTTTTGGTGTGCTAGTGGCGCTCTGTTGAGAAGTAAATGCACAAATTCTCACTTCTTGTACAATACTAAAACAGCTCAGCGGGAAGACCTTCGACTCCTAACATCGCCGCTTAAAAATTTAAGAGAAAATGATAAAATTTAATTTATCGATAAAATAAAAGAATAAAAAAATTAAATAATACGCAATTTGTAAAAGAACAGAACAAATCAAAAAAATATCAAAAAATCGAGTAATCTAAATTTTTTTCATAAAAAACTTATTGTCGCAGATCTGTCCAAATGGAAACAGTTCAGAAAAGAAAAAATATCCAGTAATTTAGTTTTAAAATTTTTTCTCATAAAAAACTTATTGTCCCAGAACTGTCGAAAATGGAACCAGTTCAGAACTAGTTCGAAAGTTCTGCAGAGGTGGCAATTTCCGAGAACCAGTACCGCCTCTTAAAGAGCTAGTTCTGTGCTAGTGCTGAACTAGCGCGATTTACAGCAGGGTATGTAAAGCACACCACTCACAGATACTCGTATCTGAATAGTACGGGTATTCGCTACAGCTGTCATTTGCTGACAAGTGCGCTACTGTTGCTGTTCGTTTATTGTTTGTTGATACATCGTTGTTGTTGGCGCATCTGTTTTTTATTTGATCTGTTTTCAACTATCGCTGTATTGCTGTACATCTGACGTTTTGACTGCCGTTTAACACTAAAACAAGTTTACGCTTATCGCACATTTCCGCTGCAACGCAGTCAAGCGTACAAATGTCGTTAGAATAGAAGCAAAGAAAGTTTTTGTGAAAAAAAAAACTTGAATTACAACAAAAAACGAAATTGGTAAATCAAAACTTTGGCAGGGCAGCAATAACAACTAAAAAAGGCACATATACGTATATAGTAAATTCAATCCCATTTTGCTATATACATACGTAAGTGTTGCACGAAACACAAAATTTGTACTATGATACACTGCAAAAAAATACACTGGCGAAAAAAAACTTCCGATTAAGAATACAACAGGTTTCGAAGAACTTCTTTCAATCGAAGAAAGGTCCGCACCTCTAATCATTTGCAGAATGCCTTCGAAAATTGAAGTCCATGAAGAAAGACAAGTGCATAAATTTACAGTTTGGCTTAAAAATGCAAAAAAAAGCAATCTATATGAGGTTTGACCTTGAATAATTTTTTCCACAGATGAAGTATCGTTGGAGACTTTTCATATTCCATTAACAATGGTGTTCGCATTGGTTCTATGCGAATTATTGTAAGCTTATCGCAATTTTTTTGAGGTTGCTCGACTGGGCTAAATCGCACATTTAAATTTGAGTAAAAGTCTACAAAGCATGTTCTAAAAAATTTAATTTCGAATTAGCTCAAACGATTTGTGCTTGGGCTTACCAAATTTAATCAAATAACTCTAATATTTTTCAGTGCAAATGTACATTATCATGCGTCATGAATACTTAAATATGTACAGTATCGGTCATATCTATAGCACGCCATTTCAAAGTGATATTGTGTGCCACTTATGTTTATTTATTTATTTTTAAGAATTTTCAATTAAAATATAGTTCTTTCTTTAACAAAACCAATATAAACCCAAGTTTAACAATTTGTAGAATACTACAAAAAAGTGCAACAATTTTTCATATAAATTTCAAACTTTTTTCTCGGAATTGTTAGAATTTTTCTGAATACACAGTTTTATAGCCCAATCAATTTTAGTCTGATAATGTGCAAGTTTCAAGTGGCTAAAGGTGACCGTTGATTTTTAGAATTTTTTTCGCCAAAGGTGTTGCGGTTTTCTTCCATATACAAATAAATTGAGTTTATTCATTATATGGAAGCCAATGCGACAAAAAAAATTCTAAAAAATTAACGGTAATTCGTAGCCACTCGAAACTGCAGGGGCTAAAAAACTGTGTACTCAAAAAAATTCTAACACTTCCGAGAAAAAAGTTTGAAATTTAGGTGAAATTGTGTTGCACTTTTTTGAAGTTTTCTACAAATTGTTAAACTTGGGTATATATGGGGTTTGTCTGAGAATGAACTAAATTTTAATTGAAAATTCTTAAAAATAAATAAATAAACATAAGTGGCACACAATATCACTTTGAAATGGCGTGCTATAGATATGACCGATACTGTACNAAAATTCTTAAAAATAAATAAATAAACATAAGTGGCACACAATATCACTTTGAAATGGCGTGCTATAGATTTGACCGATACTGTATGTAGCGTGATTTGCGAAATTGCCATATTTTCAGCTACAGCAGAATAAATTATGTTTTGATTGTTATACATTTTTTATCATAGAATAACAATAAATTAAAGAATGAAAAAAAAAATAAAAATTAATAAAATTTAAAAATATGCAGCCAACTATAAACTAAACACAATCGCAGATAAATTGATGCACATTATAATGATGTGAATGACATTCAATCATGATGCATGTCTGTGGCCCATACATACATATTTATGCATACGTTTATCTACAACAGCGCATTCCATTGCATGCAGAAAGAGAACTAGCACAAGTGCAATAATGGAACTGACAATTGCGAATGCCACTTGATACTTGTCGCTAGTTTAACATGCGTGTGGTCCCACAGTTGACAATACAGCGCTTGTCATCATCAGTAATAGTCAGCTAGTAGTAACTGTCAGTTACAATTACATTCTAAATAAAAGGAGAGGAACAAGTAAAAAAAAAAAAAACATTTGTGAGATAGAACAAGCGTACCTTTTGTTTTAACTTTATTTAAAGAAAAACCAAATTTTAAAGTTCTGTAAAAAAACAAGAATAGCTAAACCACGTTTTAGCTAGAATATGTATAGCAAAAATCCGGTTTTAGCTAGCATGTGTATAGCAAAAATCAGGTTTTAGCTCAAATAGAGAACACTAAAACTAGGTTTTAACTAAAACATGGACATTTAAAACCAGGTTTTAGCTGAAATAGAACAGAATTGTCCCGATTGTAATTAAAGCTGACTCTAAAAAATGGAGAGAGCTTTAAATTTAGAAATATGGGCGTAAGGTCTACCGCGAAAAAGTCCTATATCTAACTTATTTATTGGTCAATTTGAGTGCTTGTTAAAATAGTATATACTGGTCTCGCTAGGTGACCGATTTGTCATACACAGTTGAAACTAGAGATAGGCTAGGGATATCGGGACCCACGGTACTGATTTCTAAATGGCCTAGATGAGCGGTACCGGAAAGATCTATAAAATTTTTGCCGACGGGACGTAAACCGACACTACCGATAATATCCGCAACCTCCAAAAATTTAGAAAATTTTCCTTAAAATGTTGTTTGAATTACTTAAGCACTTTTTGTGATTTATTGAGACGAACACGAACAGCAAGCAAAAAATAATAGTCGGATTATGCCAAATCTTTAATTATCTTTTTTATTATTTAAAAAATAATGTTAAAGACATGTGAAATTTTCCTAGTGTTAGATTTCGAGACCGACGGGATCCGCGATACAATTGTGAAAACCCTCGGGATGGGCGGGTTCGGGACTTAAAAACGGAATTATGGTATGGACGGGATCTGTAGTTGAAACATAGTGGTACACAGATTTGCAATAAAATGGAGCCATTACCTAGTTAGCTGAAATCAAAATAGAAAATATATTCGAAAAATGTAACATCATGTAACGTCACATCAGATACTTCGGCTGATAAAAAAAAAAAAACAGGATAGATTTTCAGATTTGATAACTTGGAGAGTTCACCTTTAATATTTCAAATATTACTTTAAAAAATTTTATACAAATAGTCTTGCTCAATTCGCAGAGTTTTTAGATTTTGTAACCCAAGTCAAAACGCACTTCTGTTTTTTGTAACGTCACTTTTTCATATTATTTTTCTACTTTTACTTATACAAATGTCACGTCACGTCGAATTGGAAGTGCCCACGTCAATGTACCCGCTTTTAAGCTTTAGAAAGCGCATTCACCCAAATTAAGTTATTAAACCTATTTTATGACACTTTAACAAAGTGGCATTTATTTTAAAATGTGATTTAAATAGTTCTAAACTTTTTAAATATTTTAGAAATATAGGCAGTATTCTCAGTTGAATAAAACTTAAAGGCCGTTCGACGTGACCTTGAAACCAATGCATTTTAAAACCCTTAGTTCTAATCATACTACACAATTGTAAGTTAAAGAATATATTTTGAACCTATTGTATTTGGAGTAACAGTTTATTCATCTAAAAGGAAATATTTTGAATCCATATGGTATTTAAAATGATCCCGTCGCTGTCTCCTCCCTTACAAACATGCAAAAAAAGATGCCTGCTATACGTATTGAAATTATTTTGAGTAAACAATCAGGCAATGAAAAGTATCCTCTTAACATTCGAATGGCATGCTTTATCGAATAGATAACCACTCAACTCAAGCTCAAGAAAAGTTGTGCATTTATGATAATGAAAAGCTCATGAAAGCCTGCAAAAAAAGAACGAATTAAATTAACAAAATTTTTGAGAAATAAAATAAAAGCAATCGTTACACAGGCGAAGGTTTCTGAAATGGAAGTTTTGATCTACAGGTCAATAGGTTTACTGATATTAAGGGATCATCAAACAAAAATTGTAGCAGACAAAGAACTAACAGCTGTTTTCCATATGAAAACCATATCAAACAAACTCAACATCGCATCACCTCAAAGCCATGACACAATATTCGAGTTAACATTCATCTAACTATCTACATAATATTGCCCCAAAATAGTCAAATTAATGAGCCATACAGTCATAATTAAATCACCTTCCGACCGAAATACTCCACCGACCGTTTGTTGGTTTTCTCTTTCATTGTTTCTACGGCTGTTGATTCTCCAACCCATATCATGCAACACCAAGCAAGCAACGGTGCATATTGTTTTTTGAAAGATGAACGCAGCTGTTTTTGACACACTGGCGTTGTCAGACGCATGATGGCACCATACTGAGCCCGGACAAACATATTTGCAGCTGGTTTTATTGGACCCATCTATGTACCTTCTTGCTACTCACAACTTGTAACACATTTTACAAGCCTTTCTCATTTGAAATGGATTAAAAATGAAATTCATGAAAGTATATTCTGTCTGTTGTCTACTGTTTCTGTTGCATTGGTATTTTGACAGCTTGCGATTGACAATTGTGATATCGAATAACCCAGCCAAGCGCCCGCTGCTTAAGAAGAGTGCAAGCATGTACTAAATGACATCAGATAAGGGTGCCAACCATCAGCTAAGCCCGTTTGATTGATTCCCGTGTGGGCATACAAATATGTACTATTAAAATTATGTATCTCTTAAATTTTTATTTATTTCTAAAAATTTGTTTTCCCTTTTTATTGAGGCAAATGTCAATATTTGAACACATGTACGCATTAAAGTTCATTGACACTTAAGTGAAGACAGTTGTGGGCTGTGCTCTCGCTGTAAAGAAGTTCATTGTCAAGTCTTGTCGTAAGTATATAGTAAGCAATATGTACTAATAATGCTGATCTCTGACAGATGAATGTGTTTGTGTGCTTACAGTAGCAGTTTTGCTTTTCACACAGTTGACATGACATTTGACAGCTCCGTCATTAGCTGAACGACTTATGAAAATGCGCGTAAAGGCGTTGACGGCAGATTAACAACGGCAATAATAAGAGATTTGTATCTTTTGAGGGATGAAATGACGGAAGAAGAAGGATAAAGAAAGCAATGCTCTCAGATCCAGCCGCTTTTGTCCCCGACAAATAGTTCAAGTCGTACTAAGGGTTAATCGTAGCTGTAAATGGTTGTTGTGCCACAATCATTAGCTTCATAAGGAAAATATCAACGAAGGAAAACTAGTCGTAAATCAAATCACTGGTAAATCTAACGCTATCGAAATACAAACACTCTCATACAGCAAAATACCTAAGCACTTGAAAGAAATTAACTTTACAACTATTTAACTTTTTCCACTACAGGAAATCCCTGAAAGTTTTATAAGCATTCACTCAGCTTGAACTAGACTGCGATTTTAGTGTAGGGAAGGTACTTAAAGTTCGCAGGAGTTTTACAACAGTTTATATATGTATATTTGCATGTACGAACGTATGTACAGGGTGGGCTAAATAAGGTCTTCCAATGTTAATGTTTTTATAATCATTTGTTCTAATATTAAAAAAAAAATGTTAGCAATTAAGGCACTTTGAAATATGACATCAGAGCAATGTTCACCATTTTGTTCAATCCAGACATCGGCTCTTTTTAGTGCATTTTTCATTACACCACGTAATGCACCTGATGCAGGCTTCGTATTTCGTCTCGAATATTATTCAGCTGTCTGATAGTCTTTGGTTTATTAACATACTACAATGCGTCTTTTAAATATCCTCATAAAAAAAGTCGATCTCGGTTATATCTGGCGAACGAAGTGGCCAAGGGAAATCTTAATGAATCCATAGTTCGCCAAAAATTCCACGCAGGGGTCCATATTTTAATTAGATTGAATTTTGTAGGACTGCCTTTAACGCAATGTTGCTCTATAAATGCTCAATTGCCCGACATGACAGTCAGTGCGAATATTTCGGTGAGCAGCTTTCCCAGGACGGTCGGCCTGAACCCCGTTCCTTAAAAAAAGGCAATACTTTTAATACGTTGTTGTAATAGGTTCTGCTAGTATCCTTGACTTTCCAGGGATTAAGTGGCAACTTGCCAAGAGAAACATAAACAATTATATTGGAAAACTATCAAAAACCCGGCGTGCTTCACTTAGTTTATCAATATAAATGAATAAAATTTTTCCAACAAGGGGCAACTCCCCTCAAAAATATTTTCAGCAGAAAACTTTCTTAAACCTCTTTAGTTTGATACCCATATTATTTAATTTGTCTTAATAATTAGATTAAATTAAATTTTACAAACAGGTGGCAACCTTCCACAAAAATTTTTTTAGCTGTGAGCCTTCTTAAACCTCTTTCTTTTAACAGCCGTATTGTAATATTTAATAATCTTATCAATTTACCTATACTGTAATTTTCAAACAGGTGGCAACTCTCTAATTTTTTGCTTCTATAATTTATGTATAGATGACATGAATACATACATATGCATCTATAGATGAAAAAGTTATTCATATTTAACATTCGTTGGTTTTATCTGGCCCACCCTGTATGCATGTCTCTACGTCTGCACTCCT
The DNA here is from genome assembly GCF_001687245.7 of Rhagoletis zephyria. NCBI lineage: Eukaryota > Metazoa > Arthropoda > Insecta > Diptera > Tephritidae > Rhagoletis > Rhagoletis zephyria. The sequence continues at coordinate 584,138 of NW_016157130.1, read as the reverse complement.
TTCAAGTACGCTTTTGTGCGCGTAAAATTGGAAAATCCACACAATGTTCTGCTGCTTCAAAAAAAGGGGAAAATTGATGGTGCTCCACAACAAGGCGAATAATGTAAATGGTGAAAATTGTTATTGGAAAAGTGGTAAAGTATGTATGTTCTCTACTCCAGAACTACATGCGCTTTATACAAACATACAAGTCAAATAGAGATTAATTAAAGTCATGCGACGGTCTTAAAAAAGATCATTAAATGCGCGCTGTTGGCTGCACAAATTGATGTTGTTGTTGTCATTGTTGTTATTGGTAATGTGGTTGATGACAATGTGAGATTAAAGTAGAAAAGGGTTAATCAGCGTGAAAATTGCTCAAGCTGAATGTGAACGGTAAGAAAATTGGTAATTAGTGGATGAGAAAAAGTGCTTATAAGATGACTTTGAAAGGTTTAAATTTGGTGAATATGAAAATTAATATCTTTTAACTATAAATCTTAATTATGTAAATGAAAAGTTTATAAACTAACTATAAGCGTTTCATTGTTGAATTTAAAATATAAGATTCTACCGAATCTGCGCACAAAATTTAGTTATTCTTCTTTCAACTACAAAACTTAATTACCCATAAAAGCCTTTGCGCGTTGCAACTAATTTTATCTAAGTCTCTATCGCATTTTCCACACTACCACGCTTTTCTTATCAATTATTCCCAACAGCAACAATTCGATCATAAATTTGGAAAACCGTACAGCCAACAAATTTTAAATGCCCCTTTACGTACATATACATATGTACGCTTGTGCCCCGGTACTTAATTGTGCATTTTGTACGCAGCACATTTTGTGTAGTATTTGTTGACGGTCATAAATTTTCGCTTATCTTAAGCACATTTGTCTGTTCGCTGACCTCTGGCTTTGTGGCCAGTGGGCGTTCTGCTTTTATCCTTTAACGACAATAAACCGTTATTAAGTTGAATTGCATCATTTACATATTTACGGCGAAATTTGTTGGTGAAAATGTTAGGTAATTAACACTGAGCGAGTAATGAAGCGAGCCATCACCCTGGCTGTTACGTTTAATTACAGTTAAGTTTTCGAGGTAGGTATGCGTCTGAAATATGCCTCATGTTCTAGTCTTCCAAATGTAGAATACTTGCACCTCCCAATATCCATGCCATAAATTTTTTAATAATGAAGGGAACTGATAAAACGAAAAGTTTGGTTGCGTTATTGGCTGGTTAGGCTAGGTTGTTGCGGTTGTCTCAGAGCTAGCATACTTAAGTCTCATGGTCCATTATAGTGCCGTAAAGGAACTATATTATCTGATTCCCAAAACCTCGATTTCTGCGAATGAGCAAACTGATTAATTTAGGGCCAGCAAGTTACATTTTTAAATTTGATGTTTTAATGAAAGATGTTTTATACTAGAGGTGAAAGGAAAATCGATAGCCTCCTCTGTAAGGCATTAACTCTGCCGGGCACCAGCAGGTATTCTTTTGAGATTCTTTATACTGAGCGAGTGAGTGTTCTCAGAGGCGAGTAAGTAGCGGTTGATTGGATGACTCACTCAGGCAAGTTAAACTTTCTTCCTACACGTTTTCTAGTAAAACTATGAAATTCTTGCACAGAACATATTAAACATCGTTTGTGTTATTGAAACCTTTACCCTTAAGTAGGTATTAGGGATGTTAATTTTTTCGATCTTTGCGATCCCGGGGTTTTCGGGACATCGTTGATATAATTACGGGATCCCGGGATTAGTCCCGGGATTTAGATACTCATTATTTCCGAACAACTTAACATGAAATAATTGCATCAATATATGTAGTTTGAGAAGCCCTCCTACCATATAATAAATAATAAATAAATGGGTTTGAAACCTGCTTTATTATTTAAGTTGAAAAATATTTCATTAGTAACAAAACAACATACAGTAATTAAATGTACATATATGCATTTAACAATAATTTAGCGTGTACATATCTGATAAAGGAATTTAAGGCATGTCGAAAAAAAGCTCGACGCAAAAAAACTTAAGTCAACATATGTGTTGTGTGGCTGAAAGAAGTTCATAATACTAGTGGCAGAAATAAAAGAAACGCCTTATTTCAACCAGTTTAGTTTATATTACTTTTCTTTATTTAATATTTAAATTTTTGCATTTAAAAGCGCATTTCAAAATTTGTACAAAAATTATAAAAATACAAAAAAGAAATTGGCAAAATTTCAAACTTTTTACTCAGCATTTTTATACCCGAGCGCACTTGTGCACAAGGGTATATTAATTTTGTTCACATAACGGTTGTTTGTAACAGTCAAAACGAATCGAGATAGATATAGACAAATGTATACATAAATGATCAGGATGAAAAAAGAAATCGATTAAGCCATGTCTGTCTGTCCGTCCGTCTGTCCGTCTGTCCGT